>NC_034014.1:3097402-3277540 GCF_000346465.2 Prunus persica
CAATTTGGGTAGGGGCATGTGTTAAGGTTAGATCAACTCCACGACAACATGATCCTCTTATGCGCTTCAATATAGTAATATTCATTACCAATTAAGGAAATAAAAGTCTCCCTTCAAGTTGCCTTGCCTCCATTTTCTTTCTCTTTGTAGACTGAATAACATCTGAACACTCTTGATATCATAAATTTCTGGGTTAGATCTTCTGCATTGTGACAATATAAACGAGCGAGAAATTGCACATGAAGGAGCGCATGATGACTTCCTCTAGTTCATTGCATCTTTGACCTCCAAAATTGTTCATGTACGGGAAGATCCAGGTTACAATGTTTATGTAGTATATTCAACGGTTCACTCACTCTTGCACTCCTTTTAAGAAACTTTTTTGAACCGTTAGATGTTACATCCAACGATAGGTGACCACAGTCTCTTAGACCCCTGTGGTCCAAGAGATCGGGGCTGATTGTAAATAATACATAAACATTGTACAATGGATCTTACCCTACATGAACCCTTTTGGGGGTTAAAGATCCTAAGAACTAGAGGAAGTCATCATGCGCTCTTTCATGTGCAATTTTTCGCTCGTTTATATTTTCACAATGAAAAAAATCTAACCCAAAAATTATTAAATCAAGAGTTTTAAGATGTCATTCAGTCAACAAAAGAGAAACAAAATGGAGGCAAAGCCAACTTGGAAGGAAGACTTTTATTTCCTTAATTGGTTAATGATATATTACTATATTCAAGGCATAAAGAGATATGTGCGGGGCAGTGATTAAACATAACACATGCACTACCCAAATTGACACACGCAAATGAAATGATGGGTTGGTTGCCACTTCCTACCATGAGCCAAGTTGCTTATAAGCAGATAACATTGTGCAGGGATTAGGAAAATTCTGTTTGCAAACACACAAAGGGTGTTTCAGTTTTACCAAAAAAAAAAAAAAAAAAAAACCTAATGCTTAGAATTCAATGCTTTCATTAACAAATTTTCAGCCATGTGCAAGGATACCATTATCTGTTAAGACCCTACCATTGATTCAACAAATAGAAGGGCATTTTCAACTTTCTTGGGCCCCAAACTAAAGATTATGCCCTGTACTTTAATTTAATTAAGCACCTAAAAACAGAGATCGAACACATGTTATGAGTGCAGAATGACAAACTGCGAGTGTGAATAACAACTGATTGGCACCAATCAGTGTGAACAAAGAAAATCTGAATATAAAATTCAAAATCAAAATTGTATGAAGTTGATTGCTGGGAAATTGCATGTGGAGAAGTTTGGCCCACTGGCGTAGCGGTTGGTAACCCCAACCAGAACCAGCGCATGTGCACTTGATTTTCTCAATCACTTGCTGCTGCTGTGGCCTTTCTATTCAATGAAATGTGTGCAAAACTCAATCATAAGTAATCTCAAGTTTCCTTATAAATAGAGGCCCCCTCGTGCACTCTAAAGCACAAACCAAAACAAACACCTCCCCTGCATAAAAACCAAAGCTCCTCCTCTCTCTTCCTTTCTCCTATTGAAAAATCATAACAAAAAATGTCACCTCAGGCATTGTCTTTAGCTCCTCTAGCCCTCTCTCTTGTTCTCTTCAATCTTCATCTTCATGGTGCTTTTGCTGATTATGGTGGCTGGGAAGGCGCTCATGCCACTTTTTATGGTGGCGGTGATGCCTCAGGAACAATGGGTAAGTCTAAATTTTACCACGGTAAAAAAATCAGTATTTGCTATACACACCAGAATGACAGAACGACAAACTGGAAGTGCGAATAACATTTCCCGAAAATTAAAAAATGAGTTTCTTTTAATTAAGAGTTGGGTTTTTTTGCAGGGGGAGCATGTGGGTATGGGAACTTGTACAGCCAGGGGTATGGAACCAACACTGCAGCTTTAAGCACAGCCTTGTTTAACAATGGCTTGAGCTGTGGCTCTTGTTATGAAATGAGATGCAACAATGACCCTAGATGGTGTCGTCCTGGAAGCATCATTGTTACTGCTACAAACTTTTGCCCACCTAACTTTGCTCAGTCCAACGACAATGGCGGCTGGTGCAATCCTCCTCTCCAGCACTTTGATTTGGCTGAGCCTGCTTTCTTGCAAATTGCCCAATACCGCGCTGGGATTGTGCCTGTTACCTTCAGAAGGTAAAAACAAAACATTTCTTTGCTTATAGTTTTCTAGGTCATACAGAATGGGGTAAATAACCATGGTGAAATTACAATTGCCATAGGTTATAATCCGTGAATATTGTCAAACCGAGAATCTCAATGATAATGAACGGTTCAGAGTTAGTAACAACATTGCTTATCACTAGTTTTCTAGATTATATAAAATGGGGTAATAAGCATAGTGAAATTACAATTGTCATCGTTTATAATCCATAAATATTGTTTTGTCAAAGAGTTTTATGTCCGGCATTCATGTTATGTTGTTGAACTAATAATTTGAATAATAATAAACAGTTCTGAATTAGTAATGACGCAACATATCATATATTTGATAAGAGAACATTAGACGGTTATAATTATGTATTAGAAAAACTAACGGGAGGTGTTTTTCTGTTGGTGTTTCGCAGAGTGCCCTGTATGAAGAAAGGAGGAATAAGATTCACCATCAATGGCCACTCCTACTTCAACCTGGTTTTGATCACCAACGTTGGTGGTGCAGGTGACGTCCATTCAGTTTCAATCAAGGGGTCCAGAACAGGGTGGCAACCCATGTCAAGAAACTGGGGGCAAAACTGGCAGAGCAACACTTACCTGAATGGCCAGAGCCTCTCCTTCCAAGTGACCACCAGTGACGGAAGAACTGTCACAAGCTACAACGTGGCCCCTGGTAATTGGCAGTTTGGTCAGACTTTCTCAGGGGGTCAATTTTAGAGTTATTCCACTAGATTATTAGTAAAAGTTTGTATATCTATCTGCTGTCCTTTTTCTTTTTTACCGAGTGTAAAAGCCAAGAGTAGTTGTGAAGTGAAGGCTTGCTGAGGTGAGCTAAAAGCACCCGCTGGGCCTTTCACATTTGAGATTTCTGGACGAGAAATGAACTTTAGGTTACAACCCATTTCTAAGTTGTAACATTAATAATATATATTTATAAAATCAAAGAGCTTTATAAGATGTGCACTATTTGCTGCATTTTTTATTTTTTTGGACAAAATGATATTCTAAACTATTCTAATGTACGAGAAGGGGAATTGAACTCGAGTGCAAAATGACGAATAGCACACTGTCTTGACCAACTGGCCTAATCCACATATGCAATAGAATTTAAAGCTCTTGCAGAGTCCATTGAATTTAAACCAATCGTAAAAATGGTTCCTCTATCCAAATGACCCAATTTAGTCCTATTTTTTTTTATAGCTTTCTTGCAGAGTCCAAAATGATATAAGAAAGCTCCAAGCCTATCCACACAATCACTTCCATCAAGTTCTTTGGCTTTTGGTAGTAAGATGTAACTTTTTTTTTTAAATTGGATTCAGGAGGGTGTCTTTTTAGAGTTGGAAAGTTGTTGTATCTTTTCAGCAGCAGAGCATGGGGCACGTGGGTATGTGCTGTAGCAAAGGCTAGTCTATTAAGCTATGTGACAACTAATTGCTGCCAAGTATAGTAGACAAAAGGGAAAAAACTTGCACATTGATCCTATTCTTTACAAAAGCATTTCTTACAAAGATAGAATCTATATAGCATCCATCTATGTAAATGGGGGAACATGACAAAAGCATTTAGGTTGAATCTCCACAATTAATATTTCCAAAACAAAAATGACAAGGACCAAAATGGAAAATGAGTCAATTTACGGGGACCAAAAATGTAATTAGTCTTGTTAAAATGCCTCCATTAGAGACTGGGAAAGCAAGCAGCTGGTAGTTGGGCTTCTCCAGGCATGGACCCAAATGTTAGAATATTTTCTGATACCTAAGTAGCCTACCCTAGGGGAGCCCAGTACTTCTGACTCAGTCCAGTTTTATTACCCAAGACAAAAGATAAAAACCAAAAAAGAAGATTCTCTCCTCCTCCCTCTTTGCATGCTCGTGACTCTCCAGCTCAACTCTCTTCTTTTCTCTTTTTTTCTTTTCCTTTTTCTTCTCACTTCTTATTGTACTCTTGTTTTTCTTGTGATTGTTTCTAAATTTTAATTCAGGGATTTAAATTTTAGAGGTTTTTTAAAATTGATATGTAATCTAGAGATCAACGGGTAATTTTATCTAGTAAGTTCTTTGTTTTAATAGAAGTTGTGTTATTGTTAAGTTGTTAGTATCTATAATCTAGTGGTTGGTATGCTTGTCATATACCGTTCGGAAAATGTCATAAAAATAAAGTAGATTTTGTTGACATTTCAATTGGAAAAATTTACCTAAAAATTAGTCCTAATCATTTTTGAATCCCGAGTCCATGTCCGAGTTGAGCAATATAACTGCCTTATTTGATAAAAATATTCGAGAATTTCTTTATCATTATAAAATCATCAATAAAATTAAATATGATATACGTAGCATTACTCAGACTCAGGAGGAGAAAGTGTCTTTAGATCAAAACATCACTTGGAATAGTGAATAAAACTTTTGTACTCTCCCAGTACTTGCCGACGCAATGTGCCAAGGTCACACAAGTACTAAAGTATCCACCGCTGGGGCAAATAGTAAATGTACACGTAAACATCAATTTTAGAGGTCTAGAATAATGTACATGTAAACATCAATTTTTTTGTATTGTTTCATCATTAAATATTTTTCGAAAGTATAAATTGTATGAAAACATGGAAATGTACATTAAAAATCCCATGATATTTAAGGAAAAAAAGACGACGTACAAAGAGTCGATGAAAAATTTGTAATTTTCTTTTTTTGGTACATATATTACCTTAATCATTTTTGTAAATTAAAATAGGTTTGTTAATCAAGAAATTTCATTATTTTGCATTTGGATTTATTCATGCATTGATTTTATACGCTTGTATTGTTCTTTGTTTCCATTATTGTTCGTCTCTACCATGTTTTTGTGGGCAGAGTAAGGCCTACTGTTTGCCTTGGCTTGTCCCTCACAGTACCTATGTTGTAGGTTCTGGGTTTGCATTGTTGTTCTTTTGGTTCTTTTCTCCCTCCCTTGTTGGGTGTAGGCATACTAGGCAATCTCATGAGTTCCATTTTCGATGGTTTCTTTTATTGATTTTATTTTTTATTTCATTTATACTGGAAGAAAGAAATTCCACTCGAGTTCGATTTTAGGTGTCATGAAGGGTGGGGGAATTCACCACTACTGTGGTTGGAACCCATTAGCTTTATTGATGTTTTCAAACACAGCACGTGAATGGTTTTTTTTTTTATAGGCAGCCTAGCCTTACATTTCCGATCAGTCTCCATTGAAATTTTAGTGGTTTCCCTATGTCTACATTTAGCCGTGGTTTGGTGGCTAGCCAATGTTATGTTGCTTCATTTATTTTTTTTTAAACTTTTGCTTTACATTTATTTTTCATTCATTTTTTTTTAACTCTTATTGTTTAAATATCTAAGAGTTCTAAGGGAGATGTCAAATATCAAACATCAAATTTAAATTTGATGGCTGATGTGGCAATTTGACATTTTACACAGCTTTACACTCCATCTGATATGTCAAATTAAATTATTATTTTATTACATTTTAATGTTGATTTATTTTTAATTAAAAATAAATAAAAATATAAAAATAAAATATTTATTTGACATCTTACTTTTGGGATGTCAAAAATAACATCTCAACCTCTGGCCTTCATTTCACATCAGCTTTGACACATCGGTTGGAGTGATGTGAGATGTTATTTATAGCTGTTAAATGCCTATGTGGCATGTTTGACACCTCGGTTCAAGATGCTCTTAGGCTGCTATTTTGGTGCATTGATTGAAGCGTTGTTCAAGATTCCTCTTCTTTTGTTCCTGTGCGTTTGGTTTAGGTCGCGAATATTTTTTTAAATTACGTTATTGTCCATGTCTCTCACATTTGAGTTTCGAATGGTTTGCTTGCTATCTTTTGTACTCTTTTAGAGTGCTTCTATTTTATAGAGCATCTGCTCCAACAACAAAAAAAAGTTAGAATCGAAAACAAAAATGTCACACTCATAAAATAATTTTCTAAAATCCTATTAAAAAAAAAGTAATTTTCTAAAAAAAATCATCAATATGACATTTATTTTGTATACTTAAAAAGATGGACCAAATATTTTACCAAAAAAATAAAAAGATGGACCAAATATAGAACCTAGTATTCTAAAATGGGAAATATAACATTATTTTTATTATTAAAAAATAAATATAGACAGTGTCGGTGGTAGTTCATCTGTACCAACCACCGTAGAAGCGTGACAAGGGAGCAAAATAATATTAAAATTAGGTAGGAAATCACTTGAGGGCTACGTTTAATTTGGCAACTTAGCAACTGAAAATGAGAGAGCCATAGATCAGAATAGAAATGGAGAGAGAGAGAGAGAGAGAGAGAGAGAGAGAGAGATCGCATTAAATGGGGCCCACTTTTCCACCACTATAAAACACACGTGCTGATGCGGCGTAACAAGAGGCCGTCCCTGAATCCGAATCAAAAAGTCAACAAAACCCGGAAAAACAAAAACAAAAACTAAATCGCAATTTGCATTTGATTATTGACACGAGAATTAAACCAAGAACAAGCTCATAATACGCGCCATCAATGCCACAGTTGGTTTAAAATCAAACACTCGCTTTCTTCAACCGCAGTTGATTGTTTGATCGTTTGAGCTATCGTTTTTCGTTGATTTCAGCTTTCACCTTCTCGTTTCTGCACGGTAACTCTCTCTTTCTTTTTTCTCTGTGATTTGCTGTTTCTTTACGAAGTAGCAGATCTAGGGTTTCGTAATCGTAGATTGGAGCGAATCTCGGTTTGATTTTTTTTTATGTGTTTGCCTGCCATTGTTGCAGTTGAGCTGCTTTGCGCCTGAATTACCTCAAATTTTGGATTAGTATGTTATAATGAGGTAAGAATTCAATACTTAATTTGGTATGTGCACCTCTGTATATGGTCATATATGGTATGTTTTGTTTCTGTTGTTGCTGGAAATGGCTGGACATTGTTTGAATTCTGCTGTCTGGGTTTGCTAGATCCATATAAAGCTTGGGCTGTGAATAGAGCAAGACTGCAAGAGTGTGAAAATGGGAGACAGCCAGAAGTTCCACCTGGGGACCATTGGGGCTTTGAGTTTGTCAGTCGTGTCATCCGTGTCAATTGTGATTTGCAACAAGGCGCTTATTAGCACACTTGGTTTCACTTTTGGTGAGTAAGGCATCTGTTTGATTGAAATTTGGCGTAAGTTGTTGGTTTAATATTCTTTCAGGTGTTGCAGTATATGTTGGTGCTCTGCTTTGTTTGAGTAGTTGGAATTCTTTCTATGCACATTGTAGGTTTCAAGATAACCTTAAATAATAATAGTATGTTATTTTTTAAATTCATGCAGTTTTAGAAAAGAAACTATTCTAGTAAGTTTGGCTGGTGAACTTAAAAGTATGAATGTGGTTTCCTTGATGCGAGACCGAAGGGATGGTTGGTGATGAATGCAGAAATGGACGTTATTTGACCAAGGACCTATAGACAAGTACAGCCATGTCAATGGAAAACAGGTCCAATTGATGGGCATAACAAGGTTCATATGGATACATTGTCTACCAAATTGAACGGGCTTGCTTCTTGTTGTCGTTTCTTGCTAGCTGAAATTCTAAAACCTTTTAAAATCATTAAATCTCATTCTTGTTATTTGGATTATGTGACACCAAATGTCTATAGTATGTGGGTTGGAAATTATTTCTCCCTTTCCCTTTTTGCTTGATTTTTGTTTTTCTTTGAATCATTTAAGTGCCCCCCATATTGCACACATTGTGGTAATGTCGTCAGTGGAAATACATTGAGGTTTAAAAAATTATATATTAGTGAAAACCACCATATGCTAGCAACAAATTACAATTCAAAGAATGGTGAAATCTCAATCTGCTTGTATTAACGTTATCTGGAAAGGTTCGAGTTTTTAAAGTGATTTGTTTATCGTAACGTTTCTTTACATTAATGTCTTGATCATCATCATCATATATGACTCACTTTTTCAAATATTAATGTACTTACTGATTCACATTATGGGATACACAGCCACAACTTTGACAAGCTGGCATCTTCTGGTCACATTTTGTTCTCTTCACATTGCATTATGGATGAAATTCTTCGAACACAAACCTTTTGATGCTAGTTCTGTAATGGGATTCGGAATTCTAAATGGAATCTCAATTGGACTTCTGAATCTGAGCTTGGGTTTCAATTCCGTTGGTTTTTACCAGGTAAATTTCTTCTTGTTTTTTCCTGCCTCCCTCAACTTATGGTTTCCCCCACCTTTCCCAATCATGCACAATGACTTGCTTAACTATTAATGTTTTTAGCTATCATGCCTCTGTAATTTCATATTTTATAAACGTGATCCCATTCGTGCTTTGACTGTTTACTTCTTTACCTAATGATATCACACATTCATTCTTTAATCCATCAGACTACTGTCTCAGCAGTTTAAATTTTTTATATGAACATTTCTGAATAAATTATATGTTAATTATCTACTTCAGATGACAAAACTGGCAATCATCCCTTGTACTGTTCTTTTGGAGACCCTTTTCTTTAGGAAGAAGTTCAGGTCAGTCTTTGTCATAGTTCAATACGTAATCTGATAAAATTATTATAGTAGGTCAGTTTGAACTGCAGTTTTTCTATCCTGCAAGCATGTTATATGCTATTTCACTTTTTACCTGTGTGGCTATATTATGAATGTACTTTGTAAATGTTTTTTCATCTAATACAACTGTGTACTGGGTCTGACACTCCTTACCACTTTAATAGTCGAAGTGTTCAGTTTTCACTCACCATCCTTATTTTGGGAGTTGGAGTTGCAACAGTGACTGATCTTCAGCTCAATGCCCTGGGCTCCTTTTTGTCCCTGCTTGCAGTTCTCACAACATGTGTTGCTCAGATTGTATCCTAAGCTGGACTGAATTTTCTATTTCATTGGTTGCATTATCACATGTTTCATGTTTAAATAAAGCACATTTAATAAGAAAAACAAGCAAAATAGACAAAGAAGGCATCTGCATAATTTGCTGCTTACTGTATGGCATTAAGATAGCATGTATTGTTTTAGACCTTGACAGTTGTTCAGATGACCAATACCATCCAGAAGAAGTTCAAAGTGTCCTCAACCCAACTTTTGTATCAGTCTTGTCCCTATCAAGCAATAACCTTGTTCATCGTTGGTCCATTTCTAGATGGACTTTTGACTAATCAAAATGTTTTTGCTTTCGCATATACCCCTCAAGTGCTGGTGAGTATTCAACATTTCCACAGGGCTGCCTACCCTGACCCCCCTATCCAAACATTTCTTTATCTGGTATCCTTCTGATAGTAACCATAACGTTGTCTATGTTGCAGTTCTTCATTGTTCTGTCCTGCCTGATATCTGTCTCTGTAAACTTCAGTACATTTTTGGTTATTGGAAAGACGTCTGCAGTAACCTATCAGGTCCTTGGACATTTGAAAACATGCCTTGTTTTGGCATTTGGCTACATTCTACTCCGTGACCCATTTAGCTGGCGCAACATTTTAGGGATATTGATTGCTGTAGTTGGGATGGTACTCTATTCTTATTATTGCACTCTCGAGAGCCAGCGGAAGGCTAATGAAGGATCCCAACAGTTGCCCCAGGTGGTTCCAGTTTTGTCATATCTCGTTCACATGTTTCTTTTTTATAATTTCCATTTTGTTATCTGAGATATTAGTCTGCACAAAATTAATATGATTGGAGGTCTCTCTCTCTCTCCCTCCCTAACTCCCACTCATCCTTTAATTGGTCTTTCATATTTTACTTCAATTTATCCCTTTAATCCTGGAATACTTTTGAATATATCATGTGGAAATGCTCTGCTAACACAACTTATCCACAAATTGGTTGCAGACAAAAGAAAGCGAAGTTGATCCTCTATTAGGTGTCGAAAACGGTAGTGGGATGCTAGGGGAGGATTCAAAAGTCCCTGTATGGAATTCGAACAAGGACCTGCATGCTTAAAGCCTGTTCAATCTATTGTGGTTCATTTGTGCCAGATTGAATTTAGCAGGGAAGAGCTATTTCAGCGATGAAGATGTTGCTGGCAAAGGGTTTCTATATGTGGCATTGTATGGGTTTTATAATTTTTATTGTAGAAGTATCCTTCAGAGTCAAAGAAATGACTTTTGCTATATAGCAGTTTTGGTTATTAATTTTGTCGGAATCAGGCTTCACCAATTGGATTCATTCCAGAATTTGGTAAGCCAGATGTACACAGTTGTACCCAAACACTGAAAAGTATTCATAATTGTTGTTTCTGGTTAGTTTCTACCAATTAGTTTCATTAGTGAAGACAGTCAACTAGCCTTGATGTTCTAAATTATATGAAAATGTATAATTTTATTATTCGATATTGGAGAGGTGGAAATCAAACTCAGAATCTCAGTGCATGGGTGAATGCTTAATCACCTGAAATAAAAAAACTCTCTTTGCATGGTTTGAATTCACATCTGCAAAAGTAATGCAAATGTTTGAATTCAAATCTGCAAAAGTAATGTTATATCTAAATGGTTAAGAACGTATACCCGTATGTTGAGATTTTCTTCCAGGAAAGAAAAATGTTAATCTATTCAGTTGGGTTAACTAGAAAAAGGTTATGCAAATACGACAAATATGTACATATGTGTACAATACGAATATTAAAAGTCAAAATACTAAATAATTCATACGAGTAATAATTGTGAAAAAGTAAAAACTCAAAAGTGGACAATAGAGACTCGAGTAATGGCCTAAATCTATTAGAGCATTATCCAATAGGTACTCAGATGGTATGAATGTAGTGGTTGTTGGAGGTGGCAGCGAATCTATTAAGAGGTATGCTAAGGTTATGCTTAGGCGCGTAAACTGGGCTGAAGCTGTAAAAGATGAAGAAGAAGTAGATGACGATGTAAACAATGATAAGCCTGCTAACAAGTGTGTGTTAGTATGGCAAGGAAGTGTTGCCAGACCGAGCTTCAACAGATATTCTGTTCACGAGTGCATGACTGAAGCTGCTGCCCGGAAGATTTTTGCTGATGCTGGCGTTGCTCATTATTGGGATCTTGAGGTCAATTTTGCGGATGATGAAACTTGAAAGTGGGTAAGTTTATAATGCCTTTACTTTCTCTGTTGTTGCTGCAAGTATTGTTTTTCAATGTGTGGAGTTACTGTAGAAACAACAAATTTCTCTTCGCCTCTTGGTTTGAGTAACATAGAACCGATTTCGTGCCAAATTAAGGCTGGACTCTTATCTGTTTGTACTAGAATATAGTAACTCCCAAGAGGGTTATCTATATATGTTTTGCAGCAGAAAACATGATGCTTGGACTCCATTGCAATAAAGCTAGCATGCATGATTGTTCTATACCACAACCACCAAAAGCGAAAAGACTTTTAGTTTCCAAGCTTTTATATAGAACATGGTAACTTATGTTTCGTTCTGTTGTGCTGTCCATTTTATTTGTGGACCAGCATGCCTTGGCAAACTTTAGAGTTCTTGAAAGTGTTTGCCATATCTCCCAACTGGGTTTGGATTTCTGCAAGTGTTCCCTCCGCCGAAGGAGGCATAACTTCAGCGTAGACTCTGCCATGCAGCTCAGCTCCTACAGGAAAGCCGCAAGCTTTTGAATGAAAATATTCGTAGAAAAGGAAATTTGACCAAAACGGTTGATGCAGATATTCATATTTACCTCCCTCCATGCTCATTCACATGCCGATAGATAGCTGATCACGCCAATTTTCTGCTTTGACTTTGGGGCCTAGTCTAAGCTAAGCCCTTCTTCTCCTGCATTGGTTTGAGTCAGCTTCTAATTCGGTGAGGGATGGGGTAGGGTAGCCTATCTATATTTAACTATCTATTAAGAGCTTAGCATACCTCTTAATAGTAATGGATAATGCTCTAAATTATTGATAAAAAAAAAAATGGGGAAAAACAATTTTTTTTTAAAAAGATAACAGTACCTATGCGAAGAGTATAGCCGTTCGGCTATACTATTTTTAAAATTCTTTTAAAGACCCCGGTAAGGCCGGGCGGCTGTACTTATTTTTTTTTAATAAATCAATAGTGTAGGGAAAAAAAAAAGGTGGGACCGCCTAGCGCCCATTGCCCAACTAGCGGTTCGGCGACAAGTATCAAGATAGTATAGCCGGCTAGCTATACTATTTTTCTATAATAAAAAAAGGGGTATAGCCACGCGGCTATACTATTTATTTAAAAAATTATAAAAAAAAGGACGAACTCCAAGGTTTTCTTTTTCAATTTTTTGTTTTTGCATGATTTCAATATTGCTCGCATTAAAATAAAAAAATTGACATATTGGCAGAAAATATGGGGATAAATGGACCTCATAAGGAAAGAAACAAAGATAATAGATTTACCTATTCCATTGCGTGATTGATAATCGAGTGTCCCATAATGGACACTCAATTTAATCCTGTTCTTCTTTTTGGTTTTGGTCAAAATCTTGTTGCATACGGTTGGCCAATGTCAAACTTTGTGGAGTCGTTTGGCACGGCGTACTGTACGTCTGAGATTATTTCATTGCGTCGTTTAAAATCATATCATACGTCGTATTTTATTAATAACAGTCGTTTGTGTTCTTAATCTTTTCCTGAAATATTTTCACTTGCAGTTTTGTCTGTAAAAATGGTTTCTCACCAAGACCAAAGTAAGGATTCTGGCTCCAAGAAAAATGGAGGTAAGGAGCTTGGAATGGTACCTCCTCAAGTGAAGCCTTCGAAGAAGATGAAGTTTGCTTCATCATCTGCTGAGACAGAATCAACCAGCACGACAACAATCTTTGATGATTCAAAGTCTGGTCGAGGTATGAGCACAATGCCTCGTGTTGTGAAGAGAAAACTAATATATATTCTTTTTATTCAATATTATGCGAAAATTATGTGTATAATACATTAATTTTTTGTGTATTATTGAAAATATTGTAAAAAACCAAGTGTATTAAACATGAAAAATCATACATATGTGTATAGTACGAATATTGAACGTGAAATTTCTCAACTATAGTATGTGTATAATATGATTCTAAGTTCTTTATATATGTATTAACTCTAGAAAAGTAAAAACTTATAAGGAAATAATAGAGACTTGGGTAATGATCTAAAAATAATAAATAATGCTCTAAATTATCAATAAACAAAAATTGAAAAAAAGAATTGAAAAAATATCACAATATCTATTTATATTTTTTTTTATAAAAAAAAATATATATATAGATGTGCCACGTTATCGGGCTTACGTGTCGTGCACAAGTTTTTCCGATTAGAGGCTGTGGCCAGTGCAATTTTTCCACTCAGAGCTAGCGACCCTCATCTTTGAAAATGGCGCTGGGAGCTGTGAGCAGGAGAGGCCTAGCAGGTCTAAGCAGAAATAGCGGGGGCTTAGGGTTAGGGTTAGGGCTTGTGACAGTCCGTGGATTGAAGACCTTCACGCTGCCCGACCTGTCTTACGACTATGGGGAACTGGAGCCCTACATTAGCGGAGAGATCATGCAGCTCCACCACCAGAAGCACCACCAGACCTACGTCACCAACTTCAACAAAGCCCTCGAGCACCTTGACCAGGCCATGGCCAAAGGCCACTCCCCCACCATCGTCAAATTACAGAGCGCCATCAAATTCAACGGCGGAGGTTCGCTCTTATTTCACTCAACCTTGTATTTGATATCTCTTTTATTATTTACTTATTAATTAATTAATTGATTAATTATGGGTATTTTGATGTGGAAGGTCATATAAACCACTCTGTTTTCTGGAAAAATCTGACCCCTGTTCGAGTACGTTCATATTCCAAGTCCCAATTTTGTGTTGATTTTATTTGGGTTTAATATTTTGGCTTTCTTTTTCCTATTTTGAAATTGTATAATAAATTGTGATGGGCAGGAAGGAGGTGGTGAGCCTCCAAAGGATTCCTTAGCACGGGCAGTTGAGAATCAGTTTGGTTCCTTAGATTCCCTGATTCAGAAAGTGAATGTAGAAGGGGCTGCTTTGCAAGGTTCTGGTTGGGTGGTAGGTCCTTTTGCTGCTACTTTGCTTTGCTGTTTCTTCCATTCAAAGTTTTTTAATGGATTTTCGCAAAATGAGTAGACCCAACCCAAGTATTAAGATTTTATGTGTATTTCAATTGTTGATAGTGGCTTGCTCTTGACAAAGATCAGAAGAGGCTTTCTATTGAAACCACATTCAATCAGGTATAGTGTAGTTCACATGTGCTTTGCTATTCAATTGAAGTCTTTTCGTACATACACCATTTAGTTTTTTAGATGTGGAGATAAGTTTTATATCTATTGCTTTTTACATACTCATTGGTTCCCGCCAATAATTTAAAGGGTACTTTTAATGCGTTATTGTGCTGAAGCTAATTGATACACAGATGCCACACACTTTTAGTTCCATTGAATTTACTTCTCTTGATGGTAAATTAGTATTCCAATTTCCAGGATGTGCGGCGTACTGTGTTGCCTAACTTAAACTTTATGTAGGATCCGCTTGTTGCCAAAGGATCAAGTTATGTTCCTCTCCTGGGGATAGATGTATGGGAACATGCTTACTACTTGCAGGTAAATTTGCTGTTTTTTGGTACTTTTGTTACCGGAATATGGCTGTTTCATAACTAGTTGACACTGAACAAAAGTGCTTGATTCAATAAGGTCTTTTAGATGCTTTGTTCCGATACTTGAGATACTGAAGGTGTGCTAGTAGTTTGATAAAATGGTAAAATATATGGTGGAATGACACCTGAAATTCATCTATACTTTGCTGTGATGTCTGAAACTGAATTTTTGATATACCCATATGGGATTTTATCAAGTTCATGCTTTAAGCTATTTAGGCCTTGAACTGTCTGTCATGAATCATGATTCTTCATTATGAAATATACCTTAGCAACTTCAACTATTGACATCTGTGCAGTACAAAAACGTGAGGCCAGATTATCTTAAGAACATATGGAAGGTTATTAACTGGAAATATGCAAGCGATGTGTATGAGAAAGAATGTCCTTGAGGCAAAGCCACAGCCCTGGTAAGTTGCAGGTAGGGTCTGTCCAGTCTGTGCAGGAATAATAGGCATCTGTTGATGGGAGTCCAAAACTTGTAATGAGACTTCCCGTCATTTTTGGTGATGCGTGGGGTATCAGCTTTCGCGAACTCGTTTCTTTTTTTCTTCTTTTTTCTGTGAATCTATTTTCCTCGTGTGTAATAAACCCTGTATAACAAATGAATTATTTGTTTACTTAAGTTGACAATGGTGAAGCATGGAGCTCCATATTGTAGATCACGTTTCTTATTTTGATTTGTAATTATCTTTGCCCATGAATCACTTGTGAAACAGTTTGATGGTTTTGGTTTGGGCAATTTCGAGTTGAAAAGAAAGAGGGACATTCGAGCAATCCCAATTTCGAAAGGAGAAATTATTACATGTGCCTTAGCAAAATCATACTTGAAATAAAATTAGAGATGGCGAAACGAAATTTCTTGAAACGATACGAATATGACAGACAAAATATTAGCAACCAAGAATTGAACAAAGTGAAAAATGTCAATAACAGTCTATCAATCATCTTCAGCTTGAACGTTCCCTATTACTTTTCTCCCTCGTATTTTAGTATTAAATCAATTATTTTCCCCTAAGAATTACAGACGAAGACCCAAAATGAAACTTTTGACCAAAAGAAAACAAAATCTTTTTAACCTTGAAAATATGAAGATAGTAATTAAAAAATCATTATAAATATATTTAATAATAATAAAAATTGATCCCCCAAAAAAAGGAAAAAGAAAATGACAACAAACGGACTTTAGCGGACCCGGCCCGACTGGATTGTAAGACCCCGCAAAACCCTAGTGCAAAGGCGCATATATATCGTCCTCTTGTATATATTAAACTCTGAAAGGCCGCCGAAGCATTAGCAGCAGAAAGCTCAGATCGAGACGGCTTAGGGTTCAGTTCTCGGAAATCAGTCACTATGGTAAAGCTTAGCTCCCCCAAATTTCAGTTTAACTCAATGTTAATTTCACATTGCATCATCTTCATCCTCATCTCTCTTTCACTGTATATGTCTCTGTTTGCAGACTTTCAAGAGAAGAAACGGCGGGAGAAACAAGCATGGCCGTGGCCATGTGAAGTTCATCCGTTGCTCTAACTGTGGCAAATGCTGCCCTAAGGTGTTTTCACTCACCCTTTCGTTTGTCATTGGAGTTTAAATATTTAGACAGTATAAGCTTTAATAACCAAGTTCAATATGAATTTTCTAGGTTTATTAGGAATTTCAAGTGGGTTTTGGTTTTCTAATTAATTTTAGGCTAAATTTGGTATTGGGTTTGTGTGAAAAAGGACAAAGCTATCAAGAGGTTTCTGGTGAGGAACATTGTTGAGCAAGCTGCAGTTAGGGATGTCCAGGAGGCTTGTGTTTATGATGGTAATTTTTTTGCTCCTTTTCTGTTTAATGTTTTAATTTTTTTCATCATAATGGGTAATCTGCGTATTTGATTTTGTTTTTTGTTTTAGTTTTTGCATTTTGATATTGATTATTGTGCTGATAATGTTTTACTGGGAATGCTATTTGAAGCTTACACTCTTCCTAAGCTGTATGCAAAGATGCAATACTGTGTTTCTTGCGCCATCCACTCTCACGTTGTGAGGGTTCGATCGCGGGAAAACAGGAGGAACCGTGAACCCCCACAGCGTTTCAGGCGTCGGGTATGTTCTAATTTTCGTCAGCCATTTATTTTATATCTGTTATTTGCTTTTAGGTTCTGCCTCTATGCCTTTTAGTCTATGGTTCAGTGTGAGGTTCACTTTCTTTAAATCCGATTATTTCTGTTTGTTCAATACTTGTATCTTTTCATAATTTGGTGTCTAGAATTGAAACATTGTACATTATATTTCAGTGGATGAGTCTGTATATGTACAAACTTCATAAATGTAGGAGCTAAATACCTGATACCACGATGAATTCCTTAATAAGGTTCAAATGTACCCAATGTCAAAGACTCTGTTCTATATGCCTTTTTTCTTAGGATACAGTCAGGACTTGTATGTTTTTTCTTTCTATGGAAATAGCGAGCAAGGTTGGTTAGTTAATTTTTAGACTCAAATGCATTTGCATTGAGGTTATCAAATCTGCAAGCATTAGAAATTTGTGCTAGTCATCTGGGTGCACGCTTTAAGCACTTAGAGTGAAACTTAGTTTGCCGTTTTCTTCCTGGTTCTAATTTTTTTCATGAAGAAGTTGGGTAAATGTTCAAACTTGGCATAATGCGCGTCGCATTATTTGGTTGTGCGATCATTGTGCTTTCTTTGTTAATGACATCGAGGAGATGGACTGGCAAATGATTTTGGTTTGAATTTGTTGCCTTAGTTCATGATTATATTTACCATCATAGTATTATCTCTATATTCACTGGCAGAGTATTTTCTCCCGAAAAATTTCTAATATATTCTTTTGATTTTTGTATTCAGCTGTTTGCACGTCTAGGTTTTTATTTGCGTATATGATTCATCTCTTCCATGTTCTTTTAGTTTACGTTTCTATTTCTCTTTGTGCATATCAGGAGGATACACCTAGGCCTGCTGCTCCTGGTGCACCTGGTCAGGCTCCACGCCCAGCTGGAGCACCAGCTGCTCGGCCATGAAAAGACACAACACCTGCTGCTCTATTGCTTTGAGGATGTGCATTGAGGCTATTACTTTTGGCTGCTGCCTTTGCCATATTTCCATTTTATTGTTGAAAGCGTGTTTGACTCTGATTATGACTAATGTGTAGTATCTTGTTGAGTTTAATCTTATATGTCATAGTATCATCTTGTGCTAAGGTAATTGGAAAAGGTAGCAGGTGATTCAAAACCTGAGTGTTTTTTTTTTCAATGGCTGTAGTATGAAGTGATATTCTTACAAGTTTCCATCAATTTTATTCGTTTGAGCAATGGCTTTTAGCAAAGAACTTGACCTGGTTGTTGGGATGATCCTTGATCCGCTGCGACCGCCTGGTTTGATTACCTGAAAAGGTTGATGCATGAAATGCTAAAAAAAGATTTGAAAAGAAATGAAACGCATATTATTCACGTACTTCAATTTTCTGTTATGATGGGTGCAAATAATTGGCACTGAATGTAAAGCAGATGATCTCATTTTCCCAGTTCTTACCTATTTTAACTTCATAATTTAGGTGGCTTTGGCATTGTTTACTGCTAGAGCTAATGGTAATGAAGATGTGATGCGTTAACATGCTTTTCAGCAGATTTTCGGTGGGCACTGTTGAATTCAGCTGGTTTTGCTTTGTCCTTCAAATTCCGTTAAGAAGGCAAAGCCAAATACCCCACTTCTAACGCTATGTTTGGCTTGACGCTTCCCTTAATATGCGCAGGATATCAACATTTTATAACTTATTTTTCTAATCTCACAAAATGATACATCCTTTAACTCTGCATTGATTTCTTGCTTGAATTTCTTGAGTTATCCAATTTAATTCTAAGCACCAAACGTGATCAAATGAGACCTTGAATTTTATGAGTTAATCCAATTTAATTCTAATCACGTCAAATGGGATAAGGATGGCTGGCAATTGATAGTTGAAAGAGAGAAGGATGCAATGTGTTTTTTTTAATAGGTGGACCGTGGGAGTAGGAATTGGATGCCAGGTCTACAAAGAGCCAGAGCAAACATGCATGTGTTGTTGTTGCGTCTGTAATCGGATGATGAAACTTTAAAAAAGAGGTCAAAAGTGATGATAACGAAAGCTGCTAAATATTCAAAGAAACCATGTGGTGTGTGTGCACTGCTTCCAAATCCACACATAATGTCATTATTTTCTTTGTGTTAGGATAGGAGAAGTGGTCTATCTAAACTGCTTGCTTGCCTAATGTTTGTGCCTTGCCTTGGTGTCTTGTTTTCTTTTGGTAAATAAGACTTGTTAGCTGTTGCCATGTATCTACATTTTTGCCCATTTGGGAGTCCTTTGTCATATCATTTTAGGTGGTTTTAGTAGACATAAATAGTTCTTTTAAGGATCTTTTCTATTGAGATGATCGATTATATACTAAACTTACACACACTACATAGATATTAGAATTCAAACCCATAACCTTCTTTAAAAGAATAATTACTCCAAACTACTACACTAACACATAAATAGTTATAATAAACACTTACCCGTAAGCATAGTGGTTGTTGTGAAAGGAATATAATCTTGTCAAATCATAGTTAGGAAGAATGGAAATATTACCAAAATCAGCGGTAAAAAAATAAAACCAATAGGAAATGGATAACTCATAAATCCCTAGGGGATAAGGATCACCAAGGTTTGGAAAGCCAGCCAAAAACGACGACGTTTAAGTAGAGGACAGACCAGAAAGAACGTTTCTTTGCGTCAGAGTGTTGCGGTGTCGGTCTGGCGTAGAATTGCCGCGGCAAAATAATGCGTTTTCCCTCGCGGCCTTGCGCTCGCATTGCGTCGCGTCGCTTTGCGGCAGAATTAAAAAAAAATTAAGAAGAAAAAAAGAAAAAAAGAAAAAACGAAACAGAACAAGAGAAGAGAGAGGCTTTTTGCCGCTTTTGCGTTTGGGTTTGGGGGGTTTTCAAAAGGTTTTTCCTCAAGACACAAGCGAAACTGTTCTTCCCTTCCAAACATACCCTCTCTCTCTCTCTCTCTCCACCTCCTCTTTCTCTCTCCCTCCGTTAATCACTCCGTTTACGACGTCGTTTTCCCTCTCCTGCCCTGCGTCGTTCTTTCTCTTCAATTTCGTTTCTTGTTCTCTTTCTTCTCTCTCCCCTGCAATTTTGTCTTCATTGTTCAATTTCATGGCTCATCTTAAAGTCTGTTCGCCGCGGCCAAACGGTGACGTTTTTCGTGAAGATCGACCCTGCCCTTCGCCGCCATTCCCGTCATTGCCGACCTCCAATCCCGATCCCTCCGCCGTCAGCCCCGAGTCTTGGGCCACAGGCGAGGATGCAACCCGCGACATAGTCTCAAAGATTCAGCCCACTCTGGTGACCCACCAGGCGAGGAAGGAGGTTATTCAATATGTACAGAGCCTCATCACATCTAACGTTGGATGTCAGGTAATTACAATTGTATCCAATTACATTTCTTTCATTTCCAGTTTTCAATCTTGGGTAGTGTTGGTTTTTGTATCATTTTTGCTCTAATGGCTGTTTGGGTGTAGCTGGTAATGCCCCATTTCATGTATGGTAACCGAGCTGTTACTTGTGATGTGTTTGGCCTTAGTTTTCTAACATAATGATTTCAAGAAGTGGAAATTGACTTTTTCTAGGAGCTCAAAGTATTAATACTTTGCACAAATAATTGGGTTTCTATTTGGATCATAATTTTTTTAGAGGTCTGCATTGTTGATGGCTAAAATGAACCATATTGTCTTGAGCATTACTGGTGGGTTTTTTTAGATATTAACTTAAAAGTTGTATTTCCCATATTGATTGCCATTTAGTGATGTAATTGGTACTTGTGGAAAACTATGATGCAATATTATTTTCTAGTTCATTTTATTCGAGGAGCCAACATTACCAATGTTGTTTCTGAGCTTCTCCATTTCATTGATTTTCTTATAAGTGAAGTTTGAAATTTTGTATTGTTAATCTCACAGGTTTTTCCGTATGGGTCAGTTCCATTAAAAACATATCTTCCTGATGGAGATATTGATTTGACAGCATTCAGCAGTGCAAACATTGAGGAAAGCTTTGTAACTGATGTTCATGCTATCCTGAAGGGAGAGGAGAATAACGAAGCTGCTCAGCGTCTTGTGAAGGATGTCCATTGCATTGATGCCGAGGTTCTTCCCACCTCGATGCCTTAATTTTGTTTTGGGAAACATGTTCAATTCTATGTAGGACTATAGTTGGAGTCTTGCATGTAGGTATTATGTGGCAAATTTTATTTCATTTTTTTGGTTTGCATCACCATACAATGCTACTATTATTTGTTTCTGTTCTTGTTATTCGTGATTTCTTGTTTCCTAGAATGTCAGATTCCTTTTTCGCGGTAATGTGTATTTGGCAGAATTTTGAGATTGATGTTTTTTGTTCTGACCAATTTTTTGCAGACTTACTGTGACCTTACCTGTAGTGCAGAATAAAATAGATATTGTAAGCCGGTTCGCAAATGTAGTTGTGTTGCTAAATGTTTTCAATTATTTAAAGTTTGGGGTTTTGATTGCAGGTCAAGCTTGTGAAATGCATTGTACAAAATATAGTAGTAGATATATCCTTCAACCAGTTAGGAGGACTTTGTACACTGCGCTTTCTTGAACAGGTATGGTTGGTACTGTATAACTGAGTCAGATGACTCCATTCTTGTTCTAATAATTTATGTATGCTATTTCTGGTATGAAAGTTCACTCAAGTTTGATCATTTGGTCATATTTCTCATGTTTCTTGTTACACAGGTCGATCACTATATTGGCAAAGATCATCTTTTCAAACGCAGCATTATTCTGATAAAAGCCTGGTGCTACTATGAGAGTCGTATTCTTGGTGCTCATCATGGGTTGATTTCAACATATGCTTTGGAAACATTAATCCTATATATTTTCCATATTTTTCATTCTTCTCTAGATGGCCCCTTAACGGTGAGTCCTCACACAAATAAATTTTGAGTTCTATAAGTTCAAGCATTTAATTATGTTTCACTTTTATAGGTCCTTTATAGATTTTTGGATTACTTCAGCAAATTTGATTGGGAGAACTACTGTATAAGTTTAAATGGACCAGTATGCAAATCGTCCCTGCCTGATATAGTGGGTAAGAGAAACACTTGTGTATGTTAAATGGCTCTATTTGTTTTTGTGTTCTCTCTCTCTCTCTCTCTCTCTCTCATACTCACTCACTTACACTGCAGCTGAGGTTCCCGAAAATGGGGGAGATGATCTACTGCTGAGTGAAGAATTTATTAGAAATTGTGTGGAAATGTTCTCTGTTCCATCGAAGTTGTGTGAGACAAACTTGCGATCTTTTCCCCTGAAGCATCTTAATATAATTGATCCACTAAAAGAGAATAACAACCTTGGGCGTAGTGTCAATAGAGGTATGCATTTTCCCTCTCTCTCTCTCTCTCTCTCTCTCTCTCTCTCTCTCTCTCTCTCTCTCTCGCTGTTGTGGAGTTTTAGGGGAATACAATAACAAATAGCTAGATATGCTCTCTACTTTCTAGTGTGTATGTGTTGTCACTGGATAATGATTGATGGGTTTTCTACAGGTAGCTTCTATCGGATATGCAGTGCTTTTAAATATGGAGCTCGCAAGCTAGGTTGGATTCTTTCGTTACCAGGAGAAAGAATAGCAGATGAGCTGAACAAGTTTTTTGCAAACACTTTAGATAGGCATGGAAGCAACTGTCAGACTAATGATAAAAATGATGCCTTATCTGGAGGTCTTGAAGCTCTGAACATTTTGTTGGAGCTTGGTGGAGATTTTGACAATCACTGCTTGAACCTGCAATATGGTCCCTATTTCCCTGGGTCTGCTACATCACCTCCTTTATTACCAAGTCCTCCTTTGTCGCCTCAGCCATGGAAAGAGAATCCATGGGGAGTTACCTCTGAAGCTGTTCAGTTCCACCAGAATATTAATTCTCAAACTAACATAAATGGCGTTGCTTGGGGAGCACATGTGTACCATGCAAATGATTCCACTTTATCTGTTGCTGCTTTCAGAGGAGAGAAGAAGAAACCACGAGGGACAGGGACGTACATCCCCAATGCGGTAGTGGCTTTTCTGGTTCCTATAGAATCAATTTTTGGGGCTGCAATCCTGTAATCTTTATAATCACGGGCTTTATATTTTTGGGGTTTTTTATTTATATTGTGTCATTCACAGCAGAGGACTACAGTCCCAGTTATTATGGTTTTCATAATCTCATGGTTATCTGCTTACAGTCTTTTCAGAGTTATCGTCCCTATAAGGATAGGTTCTTGCCTGGAAGGGGAAGGAAACAGGCACCAGGAACGTGTTTTCCATTGCAGAGACATGCTTTTAGTTATGGCTTTGCTGCAGCCCCTCAAGAGTCAATCTCACCGAGAGAATACAACCGCCAGCTCTCAGAAGCAGAGTACCCAGTTCTAGGTCGTGGAAACTCTGCAAAATCAGATTACCATCCACCTCACCTTTCAATCTGGGAGTCTTTCCATGACGTTGGTTTGTCCAACTTGCCAGAGAAACCTGAGTGTAGATCCTTGTCCCCTCCATCATGGGAATCACACATTCCAGAAGTGGACAGACAATCAGAGTTATTCAGAGCCAATGAGGAGAGGTACTTGGATTTAGTAATTTAAAATTTTTCCTGCACAATGGCAACTGAAAATGGGCATGGTTAAGGAATAGCTCTTATTGTAAAGCTAAATCTCGCTTGCTTTTTTTTTCTCTTTAGGATTGAAGAGCAGTCATACCATCTGAAAAATGATGACGATTTTCCCCCCCTCACCCCTCAAGTGCCTTTGAAGGAAGGATTATGCGTTGGAGAATGAAGACACTTATAATTGTAGATGCTAACACACTAGACTGAGCTTCTGATGAGACATCTTCCCCTGACTTCAACTCTTCTTGGGTTCCTGCGTTGTTTGTTGGTTCGATGTAGAATACATATGTTGTACATTCCAGTTCGCTTTTCATTTTCCGAATCGACACGCACATTTGTGTGCTTTGATTGGGTTGGGTGGATGATGTATATACAGGGTGAAGTTTGCCCCCCATTTCGCATTCCCTCCCAAAGTTTGGAGAGTTATAAACACAGTACTGAGAAGCCTCTGTTAGGCATATTTTCGGTTAGATACTGGTTAGTATACACATGATGAAATCTATACATGTAACAATGAAAATTTTGTTTATGTTAGAATCTTTTTTTCTTTTTTCTTTTTTGGGTCGAAGGTTATGTTGGATATCATAAAATTTTCGTTTGGTATAGAGTACTGTCTATTGAACTTGAGCAGCGGCACAGGCTGTGAGCCATATAGGAAACTCTGCTTGGGAAATAACCTACCTAGGCTATCACAAACCGGTATAGATCCCGTGACAGGCGAGTTTCTATCCCGTATTGACACCCGATGAACAAGATTGATGTAAATCCGCAAGTCAGGTGAGTGAGGAGAGAGAGAGAGAGACAAAAAAGTCTCCTGTGTTTAGACACCTGATTGAAGAACGTGAATACGCTTTGTGTCCCTGGCAGTTGGTTTGTTGGAGAGATAAGATGGAACTTGACAAGGCAGATCATCAACAAGCACCAGTGGTCTAGTGGTAGAATAGTACCCTGCCACGGTACAGACCCGGGTTCGATTCCCGGCTGGTGCATTTGATTTTCTTTTTTTAATTACATCTGATTTTTATTTTTTTAATAAATTAAATGAGTAAGTACGTTTTATAATAGTTTATCACTCCATACTCCAACCACACGTCTGCCACCAACCAGACCACGTGGAGATTGAAGTTTAATATAAGACAAAATAGAAATAAATGCATCATCATATAAATGTCCGTACTGATTGTGACTAAGAGCATTTTCGGGAGAGTTTTCAAATTTTAGATAAATTTTAGCTAAAATAGCTAGAAAACGATTATAACAAATCACTTAAAAAGATGTTTCCCCCAGTTCTCTATTTAATTAATCTAAAATATATTATTATTATTTTTTCTTTTTTTTCTTCCTCTTTCTCTTGCAAATCAAATATATTAAAAAGAAAAGTAGAAACTCAATCCCACAAACCTCCCAAATGTCTCTATCTCTCTTCTCTTTTTTCTCTCTCTTTCTCTCTCTTCAATTTGGCAAGCCTCCATTTCTCTCTCCTCTATGCTAGATGTAGAGAGCCAAAAGTTGGTTTTCCAAAATAGAGAGCCAAGTAGGGAGTCTGCTGGAAAGAAGATTTTCCTTCTTTTGAGTCAAAGTAGTTAAGGATGAGAGGGTAGGGAGTCTGCTAGAGATGCTCAACCACTCAGATTATGACAAAATTGTGAAAATTGGAAAGAAACAAAATTAGTCTTAATTGGGGAGGCACTAAGGACATTTCTAGCGCTGAAGACTGGCCCGAGCAGAGGGGGCATGAGGCCCTAAGCACAGTTTTAGTAGGCTTCTACATCAAGGGCAAATGGTGGGGACCACCAACCTGAGCAAGCCCAAAGAAAAAACTAGCCCGAGCTCCTGCCCGAGGACGATGACGTCAGTGCATGGGATTCAAATTTTTTTAATCGTTGGCGCATGTTTGAAACTCTCGTGCCCTGATGCCAGCCCCTGGGGTTAGCCCTGCTTTTCGCCAAAGGCTACAAGCCACGTGTCACGTCCTAGTATCTCCAAACAAAAATTTTCCTTTAATTTAACAGCTGCCATTTTTGTGTAAAATAATTTTAAAAAAATGAAAAAAAACTTTTCCAAAAATACCTGCCAAAATTTTAAAACTTGAATTTTTTTTGTAAAAAAAAAAAATTAAAGTGAAAAGTTTATCATGACAATGAGTGAAAACACAACAAGCCTTTTGCAAGGACTGCCACTATTCAAAGCAACATTTTTGCTTGCAATTAAACTTCAAATTCAATAAAATGTCTAAATTCATTTTATCTGTCTATTTCATTTCAATTTTCTTCCGCCTTTACATTACTCAAAAGTTTATAAATCACTTTAAATAAAACTATCAAAAATTTATCTGTGTCAATCTATCGTCATTGATTACGTATGATAAATCACAAAAGTATTTGTCAAGTAATCAAAACAAGATCTTCGGTATTTTTGTTATCCTAATTTTACTTTGTGTTGTTTGCACACGTAAGAAATTGAATATCTGTCAAATTAATCGGCAAAGTTCCCTAATTAACCTTCTAAGCTATAAGTTAACTATGTGTGTGCACTAGTTGCATATTTGAAACAATGACTGAGTTGACTATTTTGTTATTCGTAGTGCATGTATGTACATTGCAACTTGTTGAGTTGGATGACTATGAACATTAACTTATTTTATGGTAATTATTTTACTCTATGATTAGATTCGGCACAAACAAAAGCAAATAGCTCCAAAATGATATTCACATGTTTTTTTATATTTAAATTTCATTTCAAAATTTACCCATTAGATGTGCTGACCTTGCATTATAAACCACCTAATTATGAATTATTTGTTTTAATGCTGACCTTAATGCATACTTACTAGCTAGGGTTTTCAGATTTTATCTTGTTAATTATATAGTTCTATCAATACAAGTCTTTTCTGTTGTAATCCAGAGCAAATCAAACAGAGGGAGGCTGGCACGTATGCACATATGCACATATGCATGCCTGGTTTGGTCAACCAAATAAACTTTTATTTTCTTTATGGTATAAAAATATTTGGTGATAAATCTTCACAGGCTTTGAAACAGCTCAATGAATTCATCTGGGACAGACAGAGGCAATGATTTTTTTAGAGGTCATTCATTCTTGGATGTGCTGAATAAAAGCCTTTTATATAAAGGTGGCCAAATATTAATATAAAGAAGAAGAAGAAATCAATAACAAAGAGAGGATAAGAATAAAATAAGTGGAGTGGAGGGACCCCAATGAAGAAGTGCATGAAAAGATCATTTGAAAGGATGATTGATTTGTCAACCCACTACTACTAAATACTTGGGAGAGATCCACAAATCCATCTAATGTCAAGCCCATTATTCAGTAAGCATCAACAAAATTTTATGTATCAAAATTGACCAATTTTTTTTTCTATAAATCTTTATTGTTGTTTAGGATATGTCACTAAAACACTTGATTATTAGCTAATCAAAGTATGTTCATAGTTAATTAAAATGAAATACATGAAAGTATTTTTGAGTATGTGTAAAAAGTATTTACCTTCCGAGTATATAGAAGAACTTTAAACATCAGAAGAGGTTTCAAATTCAAATTTCTCTTCCTCTGCTGTCGGATAAGCCTAGTCAATTGTTTAATGATGATACAGTATTCATGTAAGCCAAATTGGAAACCTATATTAAGCCCCAAAAGAGCAAAAAGCCAAAGTATTTGACGCAATAGCAAAACCCACCCAGACACGGCCTAAGCTATGTCGAGTAGGGACCACTGTTACATCTGTTGCTGTTCAGTCTAGTACTAACTGGTGTAGTTGTGTTGCTTCTCTCTCTCTCTCTCTCTCTCTCTCTCTCTCTCTCTCTCTCTCTATTTATTGTGGAGTTTAGTTCTTCTCACCATCATCTTTCTTCCACTTGAAAGCTCAATTTTGTTTGCCCACAACCACAAGAGCCACAAGAGCAGCAAGCAAACTTCCCTTTGGGATTTGGATTTCCTCCTCCTTTCCCGCAACAAATGGTACCAACAAAGTGTAGCCACAGATTCTTCAAGTTTCGTACCCCATCAAATTACTCTCAACTTTGAATTTCCCAAACTGTCCCTGCCTCCACCCCATCAATTATTATTCCTTCCAAAATATTTTCTCTTTCAATTCTTTGCCTCTGAAATTTCAACATATATTTTAAAAGAAGCCAAACCAAATGGTTGCTAACAAGTACGAGGGGGTGTCACGCGCTGTGGTTGTGGGACTGGGTTGGATTATGCTGAGGATTGACTACTCAAGGCTCTTCTGGCTCTTGTTTGGTGTCTTCTCCTATGAAAACCACGAGGGAAAGCCTCGGATTTGATTTTCAAGTTTCCAACTTTCACTTAATTTTCCCACCTTTGATTATATTTCTAGCTACCCTTTAGTTTTCTTCCCAACAATCTTCTTCTTTGCTCATCATAGTTCTTAAGCAACAGCAAGCAAAAAAAAAAAAAAAAAAAGGTTTGATCTTGAAGTCTTTTGGGCCTTCATTAGTTGAAGCTTGAAAGCCTCACTTAAACATGTCCAAGACTGACAGGGCTGGTTATGTTGAAACCGATCCTACTGCTCGCTATGGCCGGGTATGTGCATGCATGTTACTTCCATTCATCCATTCATTCAGTCTTTACCATTAATTTGTTTTCTCTGTGCCGTTGTTTCTTAATGTGTACAAGTTGCTTATGCTTTTTTCATAAATTAATGATGATGCTATAGTTCTTTATTGACCAAAGTTGATGATTTTGTTTGTTTCTTTAAGTTGAGTTGTTTAAATAAATGGGTTTTGAATACTAGCTGAAACCATGGATATGATCTTACACTTTGGAAGCAGGGATTAGACTCTGTCCTGGGTAGGATTTGAATATCAGATGTTGGAGTTTAATCCAATGGATTTCTTGCTCACACCATGAGTAGCTGATCAAAATTCTGTTCATGTATGTATGTGTGTGTATTTATGTATGTATGTATGTATGTTTCTATGTACTTATATATTAGTATAATTAACAATTAAGTACGTGGTTAATTTATAGACAGTTCTAAAGGATGTAATAGTTTATTTGGTCAATCTTGTGTATTGGGTAAGTCACTGTCTAATCCACCATTAAGTATTTTATTTATGCATCAGTAGGTGTCATCTGGGAGATCCCTGTGGCCTTTATATTTAACCATTGGCCATTAGTTTTGGTGACAAATGGTGTGTTAAAAAAGATTGTTAATTTGATAAAATATGCCATTTCTTCTCTATATAATATTTGTTCCATTTGCTTTGAGCCCTCCTTTGGACTTCGATTGATGGTGCCTGTTGGGAGTTGAGAAAATTGGGGAATAGAGTTGATTGTTTAATGTGGAGCCTCTTTAGGTTAGTAGTAAAAGAGCACATAGCTATAAACTATTTCTAATTTGTGCTGTATGATTGTAAAGTTAATTTTCACTACCGCAATTTTATTCTGTTGTTTTCTATGATCGTAAAGTTATGGTTGAGGCTAGCTATATAATTTCTGAAGGGACACCCTAATAATACTATTACAGAGAACTTTAATGCTGAATGATCAAGAATCTTGTTACCACCTTAGTTGATTGTTGAGAGTCAATTAATTTGTTCAGCTTTATGTAATCAAACAAATAAAAAGAAATAAAAGATTTGGTTACTTATTGAAGTGCATTTTCCATGTCTTGAACAGTTTGAAGAAGTTCTTGGCAAAGGAGCAATGAAAACAGTGTACAAGGCAATTGATGAGCTTCTTGGGATGGAAGTGGCATGGAATCAGGTGAAACTCAATGAAGTCCTTCGCTCACCAGAGGATTTGCAACGGCTCTACTCAGAGGTTCACCTCCTCAGCACCCTCAATCACGATTCCATAATTCGGTTCTATACCTCCTGGATCGATGTTGATCACAAAACTTTTAACTTCATTACTGAAATGTTCACTTCGGGGACGCTAAGAGAGTAATTTCCTTTCCAACTCCTCTAGCCCCTTAACTTGCATATCTTTTGAACTAGGTAAAGCATAGACAAATGGAGAAAGTGTAGCAATAGACCGTAATTGTAGCCTCTGCCCCTCAAAAGTAATCTTAATTACAATTTTGGTTAATGAGGACAATGTGATCAGCAGAACCTTGTACATGCATTAAGTGGGAACTGTTATCATGGATAACAATTCTTAAGCATGATACATTCAATTCACTTTGGGTAAATGTATTGATAAACTACAATATCTTTCATATTGCAGGTATAGGAAGAAATATAAGCATGTAGACATCCGAGCCATTAAGAACTGGGCCCGTCAGATCCTTCGCGGTCTTGTATATCTGCATGGCAATCATCCTCCAGTAATTCATAGAGATCTTAAGTGTGACAACATCTTTGTCAATGGGCATCTTGGGCAAGTCAAAATTGGTGATTTAGGGCTTGCAACAATCCTCCGTGGTTCCCAATCTGCTCACAGTGTTATAGGTACTTGTTTATCCATTATTAACACATAAATGCTGGCACTTATTTCCTCCACTAAAAATATTTTTGTCCTTATACTTTTAGGCACCCCAGAGTTCATGGCACCAGAACTATATGACGAAAATTACAATGAACTGGTTGATGTCTACTCATTCGGCATGTGTGTCTTGGAGATGCTTACATCTGAATACCCATATAGTGAGTGCGTCAACCCTGCACAAATATACAAGAAAGTTACCTCGGTAAGGTGACATTTCGATGTCAAGATTAATAGATATCAGTGAACAAGAACCTTACCCCCTGCCATTATAATTCTTCAGGGGAAGCTTCCAGGAGCATTCTACCGGATTCAAGACTTGGAAGCACAACGATTCATTGGAAAATGCTTAGTAAATGCTTCAAAGAGATTACCGGCAAAAGAACTTTTGCTTGATCCATTTCTTGAGTGTGGTAAAGATGAACCATTGCCTTTGGGAAAGCTTGGACGTCCAAAGCCATTTTTAAATGACAAGGAAATGGAGAAACTGCAATTGAGTGATGATCAAACCAGGACTGACATGACAATCACGGGGAAGTTAAATCCTGAAGATGACACCATCTTTCTCAAAGTTCAGATTGCTGATAAAGATGGTACTATTTAACTTTCTCTGGCTGTTGTTGTAGTTAAAGTGAACTCAATAGATTCCAACGGTGAAAGTTTCTTCTACTGTTTTCTCATGCAGGTTCTTTTAGGAACATATATTTTCCTTTTGACATATTAAATGATACACCATTTGATGTTGCTACGGAAATGGTGAAGGAATTGGAGATCACTGATTGGGAGCCATTTGAAATTGCGAATATGATTGAATGGGAGATATCTGCCTTGGTACCAAATTGGAAAACTGAAGCCTACCACACAATTAATTATCAAGATGATGACGATGGACCTCAACGTCCTTCTCACTCTCACTCCTCCTGCTCATCATCCCACACATCATTATCAGGCTTGATCAGCTCTCATGGGATTAACGGAGTGACAAATGGCTGTGATTGGCTCCAAGGTATGGCTCATATAATTCACTAAGTTAATTTGCAATGTCTGTAACCATCCCCTATTATTTTTTGAAATCCATTAGAGATCAATTGGGCTAGTTGTAAGTTGTAACCCTGTTCCATTGCTTATTACTCATCCTTGGTTAAGAAAGAGTTTAAACCCAAGTCTCTAGAAATATGTCAAGAAACTTTAATCTAACTAGAACCTTGAATCACATGAGAATTGTTAACTATGAGCTCATACACAATGCCCTGACCCACCTTTGCTAATTTTTTATTTTTTTTATTTTTATAAATTTTAAAATAGTATCAAGACAGTTCGTTTGTAATAACATATAGCAAGCATGCATGTATGCCTTTCCAGCTGAGGCTGGTTTTGGGTACATATGTCCAAACCCTGAGTAAAGTCAACTTTAGGCCTCGAAAGTGGCCCGTGGACCAAGTTACTTGAACATTGGGATGGGTGTGTAGCATGCGGCCCAGTTGACCACTCTTCCTGATGATCTGCATGCATATATGATGCATTTCTAACATTGTTCTGCATGCATAAATTTCAATTGCAAATGATTGCTGGTGCAGATGATTTTCTTGATGAGACCAGCTCTCAAAGCTCTTCACACTCAGGAACATATTCCAACTTAAATTTCATTTGTGGGAATGAGCATGGGACTAATACGATTCCCACAGGAGGAGACAAACATCCCATATCAAAATGTCACAAGTCCACAAGGTTTTGTCCTGAAGAAAACCGTAATACTGGGCAGTCTATGGCTAAAAAATACTACGAGAGATGCAAAGCTTTTCTAGCATCTGGTTCAAAAGATAAAAGGATCATGGATAGCCGTAGATTGATGAGGAATAAGTCGCTAGTAGACGTAAGAAGTCACCTACTACACCGGTCTTTGGTAGAAGAGGTGAATAGGAGGCGCTTGTTTAAGACCGTGGGAGCCGTGGAAAATATCGGGTTTCAAGCACCTTGTGAGGTTTCAAAAAAATTGTAAAAAGCCGTTAGGTACTTTCTGTTGTACAAAAATGAAAAGAAGTGAGAGACCTCAGAAAATTTACATTTCTCAACAATTGTAAAGTCGGTGAGAGGAATGGGAGTTTCAGTCCCAATCTGGAGATGCAAGAAATGACGACTTACTGGCTTGATTGCCTCCTGAAATGGCAGGGGAGTTTTGAAGCTCAAAAGCAAGGACTGCTTGTACTAATGGAGCCGAATGAGGGGGATCCATGTCGACCACTACAAGAATCTGGTGACTTCTATATTGTAAAAATTTCTGTGCAAATGGTTGTAATTATGTCTAAATAATATTTCTGTGTCAGAATAAATGGCTAGTTTATCAATGTGTTGATGTCCTCTTTCAGTGCTTGCCATAAAACAAAAGGACTCACTGCTACCCTTTACAGCTAGCAGGCTCTGCAGTGTCAATATATCTGCCGTTTGCATTATGAGATGATCAAAAAGTGAGAATCCAATGACATATGAATGAGCTTTGTAATTGTATATGAGCATTTTGAGACAAGATAGATGCATTTGTCTTCACTTGTAGGCATGAGCAGTCCCTGACTGCAATGTTTCATAGGAAACACAAACACTGATGTGTTCAAGTATGGGGTTGTGTTTTGATGGAAACTTACACAAAAGACTTGTTTCTATAATGTTGAATTATTGAGGATGGGTTTAGAAAGGTTGCTGCTTGAGGCAAAATTCATTGATGTATGTGTTTTGCCAATTTTGGATATGGGAAAGCTATTGTCTTGTTAATGTATGCAAGATCCAAATAGTCCCTCAGCCGGGAATCCTGGGATGCACACTTTCTTGTGGGTTTGGTGAGTGAGAGTTGACCATGTTAGTTCAACTCCATGACTTCATCAAATCCTCACCACTTCTCATGTATTTTGATGATGATCACATGGAAAATAAGGCCTTGCATTTTTAAAGCAGTGGTAAATTAAATTAGCCTTCATCTACATGTTTAAGTGTTGATGACACTGTAATTATGGACACAAATTTGGAGTTGGTAATGAGTCGTTATGATGAAAGGATTGGAAGCAAAATCACTGATGTTGCATAATATGAAGCAGCATGCTGTAATTGTAAGATTCTTTAATCAAGTATGTAAACTCACCGGTGAGAGTTTTCTTAAAACATACCATGTTCTTTTTAATCATTAGAGGAAGGGGAAACTTGTGGTATTTTTCATCGGTGAAAAGAGAAGTGTCACTAAACAATGAGCTAGTTGGTAAAAACAAAGCATGTTTTAAACCACCGAATGAAAAACCGATGGGTAATAGGAGATAGGCTTAGAGAGAGAGTAATGTTAGTGATTATATATTAAAGCACTACCCGATAATGATTCGGGGTTCGATTCCGTAAAACCACTCCTCTCTTATGATATTTTCACTATTTGTAAGCCGGGCTGTTTTCTTTCTAACAATTAGTTACTACTAAATGTTTGAGGATTGAAAGTAACAAGTGCTGAAGGGTAATCATGGGATACATTCCCAGAGAAGATTATGACTGTCCTCTAATTAGATTTCTTTCCTCAATTTTCGATGTCGTCCTGATTGGATTTCTTTCATCAATTTTCAAATGTGGTCCTCCTTTAATCTCTCTCTCTCTCTCTCTCTCTCTCTCTCATGGTAAGTTAGAGGTTTTGCAAGCAGTAAAAGTAAACTTGAAAGGTAACCAGGGACCATCCTAGAAGTTCACCTTAATCTTTTGCCATTTGGTTTGCAAGCTACTACGATATTATTGCTGACCAGGAAGCTATTTATTTCAAGGGTGAAACATTGGTGGTCCTGTAATTACCAAAAGTTGGTCGTACACCTCAAATCAAAAGCCGTATTATCTCTACCATGAAGGAATGAGATTTGTAAGATTTTAGGGCAAATTCTATGGTCCTCTGCCTGCCATCAAGAAAACAGTACAGTAGAGCCCAAAACTAGTCAAGTTAGGTAGGTAGGATTTTTATCAACTTAGTGTGCACACAATTTGGGTACAAGACTCTAAACCTTAGCCAGTAGTCTAGTTGGCTTAAAAATGAATCCTTTTGCCATTTTTATCAAAGCCTCCATAGACCGTAGAGAGCTGGCAACACAATTGCAACTTAATGAGCCGTAACTACTGGTATCTCCATATCGATGGATGGAGCCTTGTGATAAAAGCTCTTTAAAGCATCACATAATAAGTACATTATTATGCATGCCATACCGTTAATCTAAACTATTAATCGAAACCGTTTGTATAAATGTAGCAACCTTGACATACATTATTGGTCTATTCCTTAACGGCTAAATTAGTGGTTGTCTAATATAGTATCGGATCCCTTCTTTGCACCCCTTATTCCCCATATCTTCTTTATTTTCAAGGTGTCCTCCTATCTTGCACCTATACTGTACACTTGCCTCTCTCCCTCCATTTTTCTGCTCACTAAGTGCGGGGATGGGCGCATGCACGTAAAACCAAGCGTAAGCTTTTGGAGCTAGTGGCAAGCTAACACATTAATTGAGTTTTTGAAGTCACCCTTTACCTTTGTTCATATGGGGAAGGAGATGCTGGCTAGTAAACCCAAAAAGGTCTTAGGCTTATATGTACCTTTTATCTCACTTTAGGCTCCAGCTATATATATAAATGTTACAATGATTCCAGCTATATATATAAATGTTACAATTATTTTTTGAGGTAAGTACATTCTCATGGGTTATTCAATTTCAACCTAAAACCATGTCATGTGGTAGTTAGAACTTAGAGGTGATGCCTTTAACTTGATGGGCCTAACCAGAAGTTATTCACCAGTTATGGTCAACAATTGTCGAGTTGTGGTTGGGAAATAGTCCCAAATTAGTAATAAAGAAGACGTTAGTTCAAATTCTCTTCTTCTCAACTATTATTTGTAACAATGAAACAATTCTCTGGTGACTGGTCAAATTTATTCTAATATATTATATGTTTTCTGAGCGTACTCGTTTTGAACACAAATTATCATGGCAGAGAATATTAAATTTTTCCAAATTAACTTCAAAGCTTATGGATTTGGCTTCTGTATGTATCCTTCTGCTGGAACAGATTCTCTTTTGGTGTACAGTGTACAGTACTAGAATTCATCTCTGGAACTAACTAGTTGGGCTTGTTTCCAGAAACAAAACCTGGGAGAAGAACACTAATATTTTCTCAAAATGATCCAGACAAGAACCAAGCCAGAAGCCTCAAACAGGAACTTATGTATGTATGCTTTTCTGACATGGTAAAGCACGTTGTGTTTGTTACCCCATGCCATTTTCCATGAAGGCCACATTCAACATTTACAATGTAAAAAACACAGAATTCAATGAAACAATTAAATTAATAGTCTAAAATTTGTAATCTTGTGTTAAAGAAAATTAGATAAAACATTCAAGTTGATTATTCTTCCTGACTGAAAATCAATCAAAAATGAGACATGAAGCCATTTTTAGAGATAGAAAGATAGTTTCTTGGAAACCCAGAATTCAGAACTGAAAATAAAGTGGTCATCATAACTTAAAAATATTTATATCTGCATTGACATTTAACAATCTAAGAATGTTACATTTTGATGTCAGCCATATCAAACCAGATTTGCTCAAAGGCCTTGACAATGAGATCATGATATTCGTTTGAGTTGAGTGAGAGATAACAAGCAAGAAGGTCTTCCAAATCCTTAGATTCCCTGATGTTGTTCTCCACAATCATCTCCACCATTGAGTCTCTGAAGTCTTTCTGCGGATCAACTGAGGACTTAACAACTGCAAAGCTCTCCGAAAGGCGTCTATTCTTCGACTTCAAGCATGAGGATGGTGATGGTGATGACACACTCTTTCTAGCATATGGCTGATTTTTCTTACTTTTAAGTCTTGGAGAATTGCCTCTAAGTCTTATACCTGTTGTTGAGTTGGCAGAGGACTTTCGAACTGAATTCCGGTTGGCTTTTCTTTGGCTACCCTTTTGTGTTCTTATGCTTTCCTCCTTGACAATCTTGACAGTGAGAGACCTCTGCCCTTTTATCTCCTTCAATTTAGATGAACTTCTTTTGAACTTGGTTGCCTCAGTGGACTTATGATGATCATCAAATTTCATTGGCTTTGTCAAAATTGGAGGAAGCTCTAGCTCTGAGATCATGTCAAAGCCATCAAGCTTCTCATCATGAATTTTCTTTGTAGAGGCTCCATCTTTCATGTCAATGATGGTATCAGAAGTTGAAGAACTAACTCGGCAATTATAAGAGCTGGACCATGGGGCTAGCCCATCCAATGGGTCAGGACCACCAAATTGGTGACATTCATATTCAGATGGGATCAATTCATGAAATTCAGGCTCACTGGAACTTTGACTAGAAGAGCCAAAGTAATCTGGGGATTGAATTGTGTTGGTCTCAAGATCAGTCCAAACTGAATCAATTGTGGCATGACAATTACAATAGGCTGGTGATGAGACAGAGGATGTTGTTGAGACATGCTTGTTAGGAGAAGGCTTGTAAACAGCTTTTCTTTTGGCTCTTCTGGTTGATAATCTTCTGGGGTGTTCAGGAAAATGTGTGTCTGAGGCTTTGGGGTTCACAGGTGAATTATAGAACTTATCAGCTCTGTTGGGTTCTGTTGTGAAGTAGTAGGAGTATCTTCTGGTTTGAGAAAGGTGGGGTTTTTGTTGGGGTGGTGTAGAAGTTGAGGGTGGTTTTTTCTTGGTAGAGTGATGATGATGAGAGGTTTGGTTGTGGTTTTTGGTTTTGCTCATGTCTTTGAGCTTGTAAAACCAGGCATTTGGTATCATATCTGACAATCTGAACCTGTAATTACCCATCAAGAATGAAACAGCTCCCTTTCTTTTCTCTGTCTCACTGACTCACTTGTATCTCTCTCTCTCTCTCTCTCTCTCTCTCACTCTTATGAGTTGCAGTAGTGAAGATAGCAAACAGTTAAAAGAGCTCAAATGTTTAGTGAGAAAGCAACAGGTAGCAAGTAAAATATATGGTTAAATAGAAGGATTGAGCTCAATTGAATATGCCAAAGTTACCCTCAACTAAACATTTTTCTCTCCATTTCCTTTCTACTTATCCAAACAAGCATGAAAGAGATTGTAAATATATCTCTTGTCTCCTTTCTTTTCTTTTCTTATTATTTTAAGTTGTTTCTTTTCTATTGTTTCAAAAAGAAGAATATTTGTAATGGTTGCAAGTGACCTTTTAAATGATAAATGTAAAATGAGTGTTGAAAAGAACCAAAGCTACATAGTAAAAGTTGTTTTAAGGGAATAAATATTTGTGTTTATTTAGTACAACTTAAGCTTGAAGGGTTCTGTTTTTTATTTTATATTTAACAATATGAAATAACATATAATATAAACAAAGAAGCAAATTAGAGCTTGGATTTATTGGAGCTTTATAGGCATTGTGCTGGCTCTTGCATACCCCAAATGAGTTGTTGTCTCTTGAAGGATTGGCAACCTTTTTTTTTCTTTTTCTAATTTTAAAAAAAAAACTTATCTGGCTCCTCCTTTTGTTTACCTAAAGGAGCCAACACTAATGATGATATTTGTCTACTAAGTGCTGTATATCTTCCCATAATTTCATGCTTCACAAATGATGATATTCCATATCTTTTCCAAGTGCTTAATTTCCACAAGGCCCACCTGCTCCTAAAGCCATGGCTGGAAAAGCTATTGCTGACCAATTTTCACCACTATTATTAGGCATTATCATGTATTGTTACTCTTGTTATTCTATTTTCAGTGCTAAATGATTTATTGGAATTTGGAGAGTAAACCGCAACTATGGTCAGTTCCTCACTCGCGGACGGGTAATTTTGTATTATTATATGAGACTCACAATGCATCAACTATTGATTAGAAATCGCACAAATCTATCGGTAACAGAACTAGTTTGGTGCATTATAACTTATAAATCATGTGAGTATTTAATTTTCTTCTCCTCTCTTTGGACTAAAAGTCCCCTTGTCTAATGCTAGAAACTAGGGACATCAAGCCGAGTTGATATTGACTCCTGTGTGAAGAGTTTGAACGCATTGCGATGGCATCAAAAGAAATCTTAACATCATTAAGAACCAAGTAAATATCAGAAAATGACAGGAAGGAGAGAAACAGAAACAGGGTTCCAAGTTGTCCCAACAGAGAAAAAAAATAAACATTCTGCTTGCTAACAACATCTTAAAATATGAAATGACATCAACTGCTAAAATATCCCTTCACAACAATTGGGACCAGGATCAATGGCCTGGTCCCAACCAACTTGAACATTAAGACTCCTTGAACAATACATTCCAACTATTTTTCTTTCTTTTTATTTGTTTTTCTTTTGAGGGTTAGTATAGGCCTGTGAAATAGGTCAGAATAACCCATCTCAGTTCTCATTGTCCAAGGTCCAAATTTTATCTGACTTTAGGTCATTTCAGCCCATTCGACTAGTTGGACTAGACTGGACCATGGTACCACTGGCACCCTATTATTGTTAGCCCATAATTTTTATTTTTTTATTTTTTATTTTAAAGACTTTCGATATTTTAGAAGAAAGGTTCAATCAATCAATCCTCTTATCTTTATATCTCAAACAGAGCAGAAAAATTTGTATGAAACGGGAATAGCACTGTTTTGCTATTTCAAGCCAATCATAATCTGTCATGTAAAAAAATTATCATACGTGACATATTATAATTGACTAGGATAGCAAAATAATCTATCCCAGTTTCATATAAGTGTTTCTCCAAACCGAGAGATTATGCATTGAGATCCTAGTGGGAGCAATGAATCTGGAACCTTTGGAACATTTCATGTATGAGGAGACGAGACGTTTTGAAAGTAATGTTTGATGAATTACATATTAATCAATCTTCGACTTGCGTGCAGGTCTGAGGTTATGGTTAAAAAAGCTTGGTCTAAAATAAGTCACTTTCTCTTTGTCATTTGCACTAGTGTCACTCAGAGAATCTCATAATGATATCTTGAACTCAGATTTCATTAAAAATAAGAGAAAGTTACTTCTTCTTTTTCGAGCAAACCAAAGTGGTAATACTCTTACAAGACCACCTAAAATTGATTCGGCTCTATACTCTCTCCCTTCTCCCACCATTTTCCTTGAAGATTAAAGCTCAATCTCCTCCTCCTCTCTATCTCTCTCAAAACTTCAGTCTTTCGAACTTCCTTTTTCAATTCGACAAAGTTTAGAGCCAATTTGGCATTGTCGTGTTGTAAAAATAATCGTTGTCAAATTTATTGTGATGTGAGTCATTGACAGAACATTGGGATATATAACAAAACAAAGAAAATAAGAAAAGAATCCCACAGTTAGACAAATTATTAATTAATTTGTTAATTAGAGTAAGATATTTTACGATATGTTTATGGAGGGTGTAATAGAACCATAATAGCTGTCAAAGATTGGCAAGCAAACCTCATCATAAAAGTAAAAAACAGAGCTTGAGAGCTGATGAGCTAGGAAGGGAAAGGCATATGGAAAAGCATGTTTCTTACTATTGGATCTATATACGTATTTAAGAGCACTCGTGCTTCTGTATTTGTGATGAATTTTGACCTTACTTAACCCAATACAAGCACAAAATTCATCACAAAGCATCAATTAAAACCCTAGAAATTAAAGCGAAAGGGAATAGTGAAATTTAGAATAAACAAACCTAATGTGTATCTTACCTGAGTCTTGTGGCTTTACTTCAATTGATCCAACAACGAAAAAAACGAAGAACAAATATGGAAGATGCTATGAACAGAATGAATAGTCTAATGAAACTAGCAAGTACTTTATAAAAGATGCTATGAACTTTATACCTGGGTAACACCATTTGTCTTGCATTGAAATTTCTGAGGCCACAGTTCATAGCAGTCCTGTGAAAGAGAAGAGGTGTCAGATGACCTAATTTAAGGTATCATAAGAATCTGGATATCTTCAACTTTGTCATAAGCCAAGGGAAAAGATGACGATGCAAGGAACATATAGTACCTTGAATAATTTTGCATTTAGCAATTCTGAATGTACTTTGGAAACACCATTCACAGTATGGGAGCATACAAATTACAATCACCGGGTATGCCATTTGGATACTGCGTCAAATCAAATGGTAATTAATCGTCAAATTGCTGAGACAAAGACATGGAAACCAGGTAACTGAGTTGATGACTTTTCTCCAAACTTCTACGAGAGTTCATTTTCTTCAGAAACATGCAGATTTAAAAAAAAAAACAATAATGATAAAACCATGTTTGTTTCTTTCTTCAAATAAGTGAACATGATTTCCAACATAATGGTGGAAAAGAAAGAAACTATCATGTACCCAAGACCTAAAAGATGTTTAATGTTTACATGGTGGACAGGGAAATCACAGCATGATTATTATACTCCAAAATCCTAAAGTTTTGAGAGTTCAAGCTATCTGTACAATTCTTAAGACGGAATGCTAACTGTCCCAGCATCTATAAAAACCTCAATGATAGGCATAATGGAAAATCTTCATCTCATTGAAGTAGCCAGTTTCTGCATGAACATATCATCTTTTGACACAATACAACACATATTCAAAATATATTATAAATAAGCAATAAATAACTGCATTAAGAAGAAACAAGCAAACCTGAAACAAACGGTTATCGGGGTACAATACACTACTTATATTTTCTGCTTTCTGTCTGCAAACAACAGCATTGATGTAATAATCTCCAGTATTATAGGCTTCCTGCATGTGCGGATCATTGCATAGAAAAATTAGTCTCACCTAAAATTTGTAGGAGGCAAGAGATGGATTCTATTGAAACACGAACAATTGGATGAGAGAATACTGTAGCTACTCTTTCATTTGGGATTTCCGTGGGATATTGATTAAAAATGCATTTCTTGAAATGCATAATGTTTAATGTTAGTAAAAGACACAGAAAAAAAATTCAAACAAATTGATCACAACAGTATTAACTGTTTCTAACATAAAATATGATGTGTGAAACAGGCAAATTATCTACTCACAGGGGTGAACCACAACTCCCGGATTCCACAGAATGAATAATTTTGGATACAGTATCTATCAACAACGTCAGGAAAAGTGCTTTTGGGGAAGGTAAATAGAAGCAAACCACTCTTTGTCAGCTTAACCAGCGAAAGAAGAGGACTTGTGTCTCCTTCCCCATCCACCCTCGCAGGAGACAAAGGAGGACCATTTTGAAGATCATCTGTCATTGCCATCATGATTACAAACAAGTGATGTCACAAAACAGAAGCTCGGCATCTAATTGCATACGAAGTAAATCTAAAAGCGATAACATTAGCGTCCCAAGAGTTCGCAGTAGCCTCCTCGCCATCTGCACTATCTTTGGAAAGCTCCCTTCTTTCAGAAACGGCTTCTTCTATTAGAATAATATATTGTAATTGATATGTTATTATTGTAATATGTTAATTATAACCATACATAGAGTAGTTACTTGATATAGGTAGACAGATCCAAATCAATCCCTAGGATTGGGGATCACGCTATGGAGATTCTGTAATATTGGTAGTATATATTTTGCTGTACTCTACTATTGACAATATACCAAAAAAACCTTCCAACTAAACATTCTTTACATGGTATCAGAGCTGCGCCCTAGTGCCTGATTTCCTAACCTTTTCAAAACCCTCCAGCAAACCTGCAACCACCATGTCAGACAAAGAACAAACACCAGAAAACAAGAAATCCAATTCCAAAAATTCAAGCAATAGCAACAGCAATTCTAGTATGGATACATCAAATCCATACTATGTTCATTCTTCAGACCACCCTAGTCATATGCTCGTTCCAACAAAATTGAACGGCGCCAATTATCCATCTTGGAATAAATCCATGATTCATGCCCTCACAGCCAAGAACAAAATTGGCTTTGTCAATGGATCCATTAAGCCGCCATCAGAAACAGAAAACCCCACGGAATATGCTCTTTGGAATCAATGCAACAGTATGATTTTATCATGGCTTGCTCACTCCGTGGAACCCGATCTAGCCAAAGGGGTTGTCCACGCCAAGACCGCTCATCAAGTATGGGAAGATTTCAAAGACCAATTCTCACAAAAAAATGCACCAACAATTTATCAGATTCAGAAGTCCATCGCCTCTCTCACACAGGGCACCATGACAGTCTCAGCCTATTTCACAAAACTCAAAGGCCTTTGGGACGAATTAGAAACATACAGAACTCCTCTCACTTGCAATGAGATGAAAGCACACAACGAAGAAAGAGAAGAAGATAAGATGATGCAATTTCTCATGGGCCTTAATGACACATTCAGTGGCGTTCGCAGCAACATCCTCATGATAACACCATTGCCCAAAGTCCGTCAAGCTTATTCACTTGTCATTCAAGATGAAACACAACGACAGATGACATCGGGAACAACCGAGAACTTTTCTATTGCTGCAGCTATCCAAAGCCGTCCAAACAATTCCAAAAATAAACATTGTGATCATTGTGATCGCAATGGTAATGTAATTGCAGATTGCAGGCAATTAAAATTCCATTGCAATTTTTGTAATCGAAACGGACATACGGAAGACACTTGCCGTTTCAAGGACGGAACCTACACATCAAGCGGACAAGGAAATCATGCCAGGAATGAAAACCAAGGGTCCAATCGAGGTACAAACTCACGCAGAAATTCTGGTTTCTCAGGTAGTAACACGCGCACCTTCACGCAGCGATCACATGGGTTTGTTCCACATGCGGGCTCATCCTTCCCATCCGCACACGCTGCACAGCAAGTTGGCTCTTCAAGTGTCACACAGCCTTCACAAAACCCAATTCAAGCTCCAGACTTTTCAGCTCAAACCTTCTTGAGTGGACTTACTTCTGACCAATATCAACAATTGGCCACAGCCATGTCACTAGTCAACACCAATGCATCATCCTCTGGTAATAACCATGCATTTGTGAATGCAGCAGGTCTGTCCACCTTTACTGTTCCTTCAATTAATTTTGTTTCTAGCAAACCTTGGATTTTGGATAGCGGGGCTACAGATCATATTACATCTGATTCTACACTTTTCACAAAAATGCAACCATCTCACACTCCCATTGTTAACTTACCCACCGGTTCTTCCGCACCAATTACTTCAGTTGGCACAATTCCTTTCAATAACACCATCACCTTAGATAATGTTTTGTGTGTTCCTTCCTTTCACTTGAATTTAATGTCAGCCAGTAAAATTACCGACTCACTCAATTGTTGTGTTATTTTGTTTCCCACATTTTGTGTCTTACAGGACTTGGCTACCGGGAAGATGATTGGTATGGGTAAACAACGTGGTGGTCTCTATTACATGTCGCCTTTGCCAAGGATACCTGTTTCCTGTCAAGTTTCACAAACCTCCAATTTATGGCACCTTCGTCTCGGACACCCTTCACCTGCTCGGTTTCAATTACTTTCTTCATTGCTTCCTTCAAAAATTGTTTCTGTTGACAATAATTGTGGCATTTGTCATATGGCTAAACAAACAAGAATTCCTTTTCCACTAAGTTCTATTTCATCGCGTTCAGCATTTGACTTATTACATTGTGACATTTGGGGTCCACATAAAATAGCCTCTCATTCGGGAGCTCGTTTTTTTCTTACAATTGTTGATGACTTTACTCGATGCACTTGGCTTTTCTTGATGGTTCACAAATCTGAAACACAAACTCTTCTAAAATCTTTTTTTACTTTTGTCAAAACTCAATTCAATTTCAATGTTAAAGCCATTCGCACTGACAATGGTTCAGAATTTTTATCCATGAAAGAGTTTTTGCAAACCAATGGAATTGCACATCAACGATCCTGTGTTCACACTCCACAACAAAATGGAGTTATTGAGCGCAAACATCGTCACATTCTCAATGTTGCCCGTGCTCTACGTTTCCAAGCCAATTTACCTCTCATTTTTTGGGGGGAGTGTGTTTTAACTGCTGTCTATCTCATCAATCGTTTGCCCACTCCATTATTGTCCAATAAATCTCCTTTTGAGTTGCTCTATCACCAGCCACCAACCCTTAACCATCTTAGAGTTTTTGGGTGCCTTTGTTATGCTACTGTGACTCATCCCCTACAAAAATTTGATGCTCGTGCCACACCTTGTATTTTTGTTGGCTATCCAATGGGACAAAAGGGCTACAAACTTTTTGATCTGCACACCTCCAAATTTTTAGTTAATAGAGATGTTCAGTTCCATGAACATATTTTTCCTTTCTCCACTATCCCACCTCAACCTGCTTCCTCCACTCCTATTATTCCTAACCCAATTTTTGACATTGAACCACCACTTTCTATAAATCCCATTTCATCACCCAATGACATCACGTGTCCACCTCCTGCCATCCCAATCCCAACTAGCATTAACACACCTACCCATGACACCACATGTCCACCTCTTGATGCCTCCCTTGTAGAACCTACCAGCATCACTCCTTCCTCTCCACAACCTCACCCCGCCACCACCAGTCAAGTGGTTCCCAACACTCCACCTATCTCCCATTCATCTGACCACACCTTGCCACTTCTTCATTTTCCATCTGAACCAACATTACTTGGTTCACCTCATTCATCTCCCATGGCTCCAACACGTCATTCCACTCGTCCAAGGCAGGCTCCCGCATGGCACCAACATTACCACATGTCCAACCATGCCTCTTCATCTGCCCGGTCGCCATCTGCTGTTACAGGTACAAAATACCCACTCTCTCATTTCTTGTCTTATTCTCGCATTTCATCCCCCCATTATTCCTTTTTAGTTAACATTTCAGGCACCACTGAACCCACCAGTTATGCTCAAGCCATCCTTGATCCCAATTGGCAGCAGGCCATGCAAACAGAATTAGATGCTTTGGCACAAAACAATACATGGACTCTTGTCCCGTTGCCACCTGGACACAAACCCATTGGTTGTAAATGGGTTTTCAAACTCAAATATAAATCTGATGGCACCATTGATCGTTACAAAGCCCGGCTTGTGGCCAAGGGCTACACACAGGTGGAAGGCATTGATTACCAGGAAACATTCTCTCCTACAGCCAAACTCACCACATTGCGTTGTCTTCTCACTGTTGCCGCTGCTCGTAATTGGTTCATCCATCAATTAGATGTTCAGAATGCCTTCCTCCATGGCGATTTGCACGAAGTCGTGTACATGGACCTTCCTCCCGGACTTCGCCGACAAGGGGGGAATACTGTATGTCGGCTCAATAAGTCCCTTTATGGACTTAAACAGGCTTCCAGGAACTGGTTTTCCAAATTTTCTGGTGCTATTCAACAGGCAGGCTTTCAGCAGTCAAAATCCGATTACTCCTTGTTCACCAAGGTTCGAAATAATTCTTTTACAGCTATTCTTATTTATGTGGATGACATACTTCTCACAGGGAATGATTTGCAAGAAATGGAGCATCTCAAATCTTTTCTCCTCAAGCATTTTCGCATCAAGGACCTTGGTGATTTAAAATACTTCTTGGGTATTGAGTTCTCTCGTTCCAAGAAAGGTATTTACATGTCTCAAAGGAAATATGCTTTGGACATATTACAAGATGCGGGTCTCTTAGGCGCTCGTCCAGATAAGTTTCCAATGGAGCAAAATCTCAGACTCACACCCACAGATGGAGCTTTACTCAATGATCCTATGAAATACCGACGGTTAGTGGGACACTTGATCTACCTCACTGTAACAAGGCCCGACATAGTATATTCAGTTCGGACATTGAGTCAATTCATGCATGAGCCTAGAAAACCACATTGGGATGCAGCACTCCGTGTTCTCAGATTCATCAAAAATTCTCCAGGTCAAGGCTTATTATTTCCTGCATCAAACAATCTTGCTTTGAGAGCTTACTGTGATTCAGACCATGCCGGATGCCGTACCACAAGACAATCTGTCACAGGTTTTTGTATTTTTCTGGGAAATTCTCTCATCTCATGGAAATCCAAAAAGCAACAACATGTTTCTCGTTCATCCGCAGAAGCAGAGTACCGAGCCATGGCAAACGCTTGTTTGGAACTCACTTGGCTACGATACATACTACATGATCTGAAAGTCCCTCAGGTGAACCCGGCTCCATTATATTGTGACAATCAAGCTGCTTTATATATTGCTGCGAACCCTGTATTCCACGAGCGCACCAAACATATTGAGATTGATTGTCACATCGTTCGAGAAAAGCTGCTTGCCGGACTGATCACTCCTTCATATGTCCCTTCCCACGCTCAGTTAGCAGACATTTTTACGAAGCCTTTGGGAAAGAACGACTATACCAGATTAAGCAGCAAGTTGGGACTTCATGACATTCACTCTCCAACTTGAGGGGGAGTATTAGAATAATATATTGTAATTGATATGTTATTATTGTAATATGTTAATTATAACCATACATAGAGTAGTTACTTGATATAGGTAGACAGATCCAAATCAATCCCTAGGATTGGGGATCACGCTATGGAGATTCTGTAATATTGGTAGTATATATTTTGCTGTACTCTACTATTGACAATATACCAAAAAAACCTTCCAACTAAACATTCTTTACATCTTCTTCTGAACTGCAACTATTAAAGCACTGAACATAGTGAAAACATGGACATAGAAACAACTTGTTATAAAAGACTACTGATTTCAGCTGAAAGCTAAGAAGAAAATCATGGGTAAAAAATTCAAGAAAAAATAAAGCTTCAAGACCAGAGTGAGCGATCTTGAGCTGGAATTGGTGAGGAGGAATACAGTATAGCCGCGCGGCTATACTCTTTAAACATATTGTCCTCCTCGTTGTCGTTGGCGAGGCAAACATGTAGTATACTTAAAACGTATAGCCGGTCGGCTATACTTTTTAAATATATTCGAATATTCAAAGATATAGCCGTACGGCTATACTGTTTAAATGTATTGTCGTTGTCGTTGGTGAGGTAAACATATCGTATAGTGTATAGCCGCGCGGCTATACTTTTAATCGTTGTCGTTGGTGAGGTAAACGTGTCGTATAAGAGTATCCGCCCGGCTATACTCTTTAAATATTCGAATATATTTAAAAAGTATAGCCGGGCGGCCATACTGTTTAAATATTCCATTTAGGCTGTTCTGTCCGTGTATTTCTTTCAAACTATTATACATTCATGTTTGTATTCTAATAATAAACACGACAAGGAAATTACTTCAAAATGAGCTCTTTTCTCTTTTTTAGGTAAATTATTATTATTATTATTTTTTAGGGGGTTTGAAAAGATGTTTTAAAGGTTAAGCTCTATATTTTATTTTATTTTTGATTACATTATATGTTAGATAAGTTTAATCTCTAATAACACTAGTATTCAAACTTAAGAAAAATATAAAGTTAATACCTTGGTCCTTATTTCAAAATAATAACTTATGGCCCCAAATAAGCAATGTCAAACGAAAATTTAAAGACATGATTGCAAGATGTGTTTTGTTATATTTTATGAATTATGATAAAAACATTGTTGGTTAACTACAATAGAAAACATTGTGGGAGATGCATTTTATATTGGATATAGGCTATACAATCAAATAAGATTTCCAAAAATATAGGAAGCATGACATTAGAGCACATTGGTGGAGATGTTTTTTAAAATTCTCAACACCCTTTTTTGAGGAGAGAGGTCCAAAAGCCGCGTTAACGCAGCTAATGACACCCAGTCTGAAAATTAGGACTTTTCTATAATAAAAAAACAAGAGGAGAGAGAGGTTTACTTCATTTCATGGTTTGCACTTACTTGACTTCCAATACGTGAACCCCATTAATATTAATTTTTAGTATTAATATTAATTTTTAGCACCCAATGAACAAAGCACAAAGTCTCCCTCCATCTTCTCTATGTAAATCCACCAAGCAAAAACAAAAACACAAACCCTCTCTCCTTTTGTTACACCAACTGTTGTTACAACAGAGATTTTCTCAAAAGCAAAAGCACACACCACTTGTGCTGTGCTCCCAAAACAAGCAACAAAAAGGCAACAGAATCACCATCCCTTCAATCTCACTCTGCTTCCAATCATTAGAGATGAGGTTGAAGGCACCAATTGCCTTAAGATCCAAGCTACTCAAACCATGCAGAAACTTGTTACAAATTTTCAGATTCAAACTCAAAAAACCATTCTTTATAAGAGCCCTTCACTCTCGTCCTCATTACACCAAAGTTGAAAAGGCTCAAAAGGCTCCGAAGAAGAATCGGATAACGGGGTTCCTGTCAGCTTTCTGTTCAACCCGGAAGCCGAAAGGGATGGACAGACTAGCAGCGCTCAAGAGCTTCTCAGAAAAAGGGGGTGATGGAAGGCATTATTCATCACCCATTACACCGGCTTATTTGAAGGCTATGGCTGGAGAACCGGTGGCTTCGGGTCATGAAGAGGTGCAAGATGCATGCAAGAGTTTTGAGAACTATTTGGTGGAGATGATTATTGATGAAGGGAAAGTGAGGGACTTAATGGATGTGGAAGAGCTTCTTTACTGCTGGAAGAACCTGAAAAGCCCTGTTTTCATTGATTTGGTTGGTAGATTCTACGGAGAGCTGTGCAAGGACTTGTTTTCCACCAGCAGTGATGAAAGTTCATAGTGATTCTTCAATATTCAAATTCTTTCTTTCAAAGGCATAATATTTTTGTAATATGGCATGTAAATGCGGAAATGATTCCTTTTATCATGCTTATTCATTCTTCACCAAGGCACCAAATACTCTCAATGATACCATTTCAGAAAAGCAAAATATTGATTTCATTTGCAGGTGGTACAAACAAAATCCAAAAGAATTCAATGCACAATCTGATTAAATTGTATTGTACTCCAAAGCAATCATCATTAAAAGTTCTGCAAATGAATCAAGAAACAAGCAATGCATTCCCAAAGTTGAAGAAAGCGGCTTTGATTAAATTCTGGAAAGAAATAAAAAGACACATGGAAATAAAGAACAATATCCATATAGATGTCAATTTACAGTTTAGAAAGTGATTAACCAGATTCTTGCAGTCTACCATATCCATATAGATATGTCAAAACTTGAAAACTGGATATTACAAACTCAGATTTGAGAGTTAAATCGATTTAACTCTACCAGCTGTAGTTTGGAAAACTCCCACAATTGCTCTCGGCTAAGTTGAACTAACTATTAACATTTCATAACAAAAGTTAGGTTCAGCTGAATGACCAGTTGGTCAGTGAACTGTAAACATTACCAAGGGACGATTACATTTTTGGTTTTGAAACATACACGCGAGACCTCACAATTGTCTCTCCAATTCTAAATCCAGGCATGACCATAAACTCGACTTGTCCTTCATCCAAGACAGCTGCACCTTTGCCATCTTCCTCCACAGATTCCATATAAGCATCTGAGAATTTGCTTCCTCTTTTAACAGCAAATATTTTTGCTTCAGAATCTATTGAAGGTGCAATGCCATGTAAAACCCAAACCCGCATTGCCATTCTTGCAAATATTTGATAGAATGAAGTCCTTGGATGCTTGCCACTCAATACAAGTGTCCTGTGATCCAGATGCCCAAAAAACCATGATTCCATCATTGGATGAACAACTAGCAGATACTTTTCTCCGCAGAATCTGGCAAAATCTGAATCTGGGTTCTCTATCAGGGCATCCATTGGGTCATCATATCTCATAATACCATCCACATTATAAGCTTTCAATGACATCCCATAAAACATTCTCCTTGCAATGTAGGCTTCAAATGCGTACTTCTTGTGGGACCTTTTTGAATATGCAGCTTCCACTTCCACTGCCTTTGCCGCAAGATCCAAATCCCAGCCTGAAGCTTTCATCAAGCTAATTAAAGGCTTCGCAAAATCATGAATGGATTTTGACGCAGCTCTGTAAGCATCCTGAAATGTAGTAATGTTCAAAACCCGTGCATTCTTCCTTTGCAAACTTATCTGCCTTACATTCTCAGCCAATGTCACATTCACCAAGTCCAAATCTCTGAGCTCTTGTTGCAGGCAGATTATATCAGAGTTCTTAACTTCCGTTTGAAACTTCAACTCTTCCAGCAGCTTCTCATTCAGTTCAACCTTCTTCCTCAGGATTGCGGAATGAGATGAATCAGACTTGGGCTTCACACATTGCGTCTCCTTATACACACGCTTAATCTGGCAGAGAGATTCAAGCTCAGCCATAAAATGTCTATCTGCAGCTACAATCTTTTTCGGGTTATAGGGTACATGAGCTTCCTGAAGCTGGATATAAGCTAATTTCAGAGCTGACACAATGTCAAACAACTTGGATAACTCGGCATCCCCACACATACTGCTTGTTCTCGTAACTTCCATGGGCTGGGGATGGATTTTTACGCCATCACGCTCTGTATCCCCGGTCACATCACTTCCATCTTCACCAAAAGGGGCACTAATGTTGTTGGCGTTGTTGGGATGCTGGTGATGGTGATCTTGGTTTTCAGAGGTAAACACACCAATGGATCTCAACTTGCAAACTTTGGCAAACTTGGAGACAATATCAGATATGTTTGAGGAGGGTTTAAGGGGTTTGGGAGTAGCAAACTCCATTCCTTCTTCCTAAAAAAGGTCAAAACACTGAGAACTGATACTGCAGATCTAAATACCAATGGCACTTACAGCACTTTTGCTTCCACAGCATAAAAAAAATCCCAATATGATATAACTTGTCTCAAAATGGGCGTAGCAAATCCAAGAAACCCGGCTAAGAAACAGCCCACTAATATAACACTTGCACAGTAGCACTAGTATTATATACACCAAAAACCCCAAAATAATGCAAAGCCCTTTTGAGGATCAAAGACCCAAAATCAAACTAGAAACAGAGACCAAAATTTCAACAAGGACAAAGCCAACCATGTAGAAGTTGAGCACCAGCAAAGCACAAAAAATACAAAAAAGGGCAGAGGACAAAACTCAAAAAGGAGCAAACTTTTACAAAACCCAAAAGCAGACAGCAAGAGAAGCGATTCTAGAGCAGCAGCAGTAGCAGAGTACATGCACAACAACAACAACAGCATTTGGGATTCACAAAACGAAAACTTACAAACCAGCAAGTGAAGGAACTAAACGACGGCGTTTCAAGAGCTATATCGTGTTGTTGGTCTCCAGTGTCCAGTCTGAGCAAATGGGTTGAGGCTTGAAGGGGGTCTGGTTTGGTGCAGCAGCAGTAGATGCCATAAAATCATATTTTAAGCAAAGCATTCATACTGCAAATCACATATACGCGGTGTTTGGAAAAATGTGATGCGAAGTTCAAAGTTTAGTGATTTTTTTAAAAATAATATTTATTTATTTTATGGGAAAAGGAGCTAAACCCAACTGGGAATCTTTACTGTTTGTGTTTCTGAAGAACCCTCCTGCTCTGCCTGCCACCATTTTGAAATTCTTCCTCTCTCTCTCTCTCTCTCTCTCTATTTTTTTTTTCAAAAAAAATTTCTGCTTTTTTTAATTTTAGATTTTTAGAGAAAGGGGCGCACGTAGTTACCAAAAAGTTATAAGAATTAGGGACCGCACGCGAGTTTCTTTTAACTTCTGTGTCAGAGGCTCAGAGCGTTACGCAACCCAATGACGCTGTGACAATTTTCTGCTGCTTTGGATTTCCAGATTCAATCGCAGCCGTTTATCAAAACTGAATAAGAGACGACGTCGTTTGAGCTGGACCTGTGTGGAAAGCAAACTGCTCAGTGTGCTGCTCACCAACAACAAGAAGTTGATCTGGATTGAGTGATATTGGGTTCATGGTCCGGTTTTGGGCTTATAGTCGGATTTCCCGTTTAGATTTTTACGAATTTTTTTTTTCAACAAAGTTAAGAATGTTACTAAACTAAATGATCATTCGTCTGTAAATTATATTGTTAAATTCAATATCGTCTACAATACTGCAAATTCAAATTTGTTTGAGTTTGATAAGTTTGGATTCATAATTTTTCGAAAGGCTTTTAGGGCAAGGCCTCTTAGTAGGAAAACCAAATTTTGATAGGATGAAGGGCTAGTTTTAGAAACTGTAAAGGGAAAGTGTAACTAGAACTTAGAAGAGAAGTTTGCCTTGTTGTCGAGATGGGTTAAACTTAAAATGCATGATCACGTGAAGAATCTGAGCTGAATGGATGTGTTGGTAAATGTATGCCTAAAAGGGACAAGAAGTGAGTACAATGTTAGAAAGTAGGAGAGAGATGCAAGCAAACTCCAAAACTTCAAAGCATTAAATATTGAGAGAGCTTGCATGAAGCCAAGCTCATGAAAACGATATAAAAATGAGGAAGAAGAAGGGTGGAGGGGCCGTCTTTATTCTCTCCCACCTGCATTCCTCCTATCCTAGTCATCTCCTTCACTTCTCTTTTTTTTCTTCTTCCTGTTTTCACATATGGAACTCTTAATTAGTTAATAGCTCTTAGTCTTGGTACATTATTACCAATACAAAATCATAAGATAGATAGTAGATAGTGTGAATAACATTCCGTTTGCAATTTCGATTTTGATTCTTAATTTTTTATAAAAAAATAAAGTGTTACGCGCTCTCTTCGCTTGTATTCTTGCACTCGACCAAAGAAGTACAAATAATATTTGTTACTATGGGAGTGTTATTTGCACTCTTCCGGAATAGTACAAGTATCAACTGCATGGTCAAATAACAAGTTTGAAATATACTCAATTTAGCTTGGTGGGTTCTTGTCTGTGATAAGACAATGAGTTATGTTTTGGTAGACCTCTTTGTGGTCCTATTTTCTAATGAACAAGATATGGTAGGCCTCTTTAAATCTAAGATCACGAACCCGGTTGGACAAAATGGAGACACAACACCTTCAAGAAAAAGAAATATGAAATCCTTGTAATGTTGGATGGAGAGCTACAAATAAAATATGAAAATTGAGATATTATTTGCACTTCTACACTGCATGTACTGGAGTCATTGCATTGAGGGAGTGATAATATCCTCCATTAATTTAAAGGTCCAATTTGTTGTTCAGTATTCTTCAAGAGAGAAGTACTAAGAGCAGTCGCTCATGATTTTTTTGATGTTCAGTATAGTAATAAGTCTTATATATGTATTCACAACTAAAAGTAGCTCACTCGTATACGAAAGACTGTTCACAAGCATAGCTCTTTCTAAGAATTCAATACCCTACCATGGGCACCAACCATTTATTAAAGTATGTATTAGTATGACACCATTCAGATTTGATGAAATCTAGCAAAATTCTATGTGTATGATGTATACCACTCAAGAGGGATTAAATCCTGACCAAAGATCTAATAGCCGCTAAAGTGTCCTTTTACAAGAAGAAAGCCCTCAAGAAAAAAAAAATTTGTATGATATTAATAAGCTCAAAGTGAGTCCCATATGTCAAAATCACACAATAGTGCTGTCAGCTTTGTTCAAAGAAATGTGAAATGCAGAGGGCCTGTCAGGACAGGAGAGGATTGTTTGCCCACACATTTAACCTATACATTTCCCATCTCTCTCTATCAATCAAACGCCAAAGCTGTGGTGGGACAAAGGCCAATTTAATTGAAGTTTGAAATTTATATTCACATTTGACTAAGTGGGATTATATTCATACACATATATATATGTGAGACAATGACTGTTGGACTTGGTTTCTACTAGCAAAGAGGAAGCCTAAGAAAGCAAAGGGCATCAGAGGCCTACAGAGCAGAAACAAAAGCATGGAAACAAGAGCAGGTTTGCAATTTTGCAGAGAGGCTTAATAAGTTAATTTCCCTCTTCTCTCCACATCTGCATTGACCAATGCCCGCGATTGCACCCAACAGCTTATTCTTTGTTAGGGACAATAAGAGTAATAAAGTTAAAACATGTGTTGTTCTATATGGTTTTTGAGTGTCTTTACTTCATGGCACAAGAATCCACTTCAAAATTCGATTTCTCATTTTTGTAAGTCACGGGTTGATATATATGCAAAAATAACCCATTATAAATGAAAGGAAATTCTATATGTATGTCAAACTGTGATGCGTAGGTAACTGGAAATGGCTACTTCCAAAGCAAAGAGCCAAGTGGTCTAGCCATCTATTTTAAATGTTAATGTCTGCAGAATGGAAGGTTAGTTTGGTAAGAGTGGCTGCAGATATGGTTATATATATATTGAATAATTTGTCCATGGTCTATGTCGTTGTCTTTTGGCAACTCATGTTAGGAAAAAGGAAAACACGGGTCTGTCATTTCACTATCTCCCCAAAGAGAACATATGCTTATTCCATCATTAATTCCATGAGAAAGATAAGAGATTTAGCTTCCAAATAGCAAATTTAACTTCTTCTTTTTTCCTTATAAGCCTAACTTTGTAATGCTGCAGTGATGATCACTTTGTAATGCTGCAGTGCTGATCACTTTGTAATGTCTCATGGGATCATGGATAAGCAAAAGTAACTTTTCCTCAGATATCTTTTATCTTATTATGTTTGAAATTCATGCTCTTTCTTTTTCAAGTATTGTACTTGATGGGAAAGTTTGCCATTAATTCTGTCTTCTAAATGATCTTATGCATTCAAAGCCAATAAATTTTTTAGGTTAATTTATTCATTCTGGGAAATTTAGCCAGGGAGAGGAGAGGACATCAGAAAAGACATTCTGAAACCATGAATTGAATCAGAGACGTGTAGAAAGTTAGAAAACCATGTGAAAGAAGGACAAGTAAACTGTGAATTATATACTGTCCTACATGGTGGCACTTACCAAAACCCATCACCAAACGTTCACCATTTTCATGCTTGTCTGTTTGGACAATTTGTCCACACCTGATTTGCCTTTGGAATCTACAGGTTTCGTTGATTATTAGGGGAGGGTCCAGTGGCCAGCCAATTTTGATCAGATTCTGTAAGCCAAGACAATCCCATCCCATCCCATCCTTTTGTTGCCAGAAGTGTCACAGATTAACGGCTTGGGATGCTTGATCACTGCAGCTTTGATTGGATGCTAAACAGTAACCAGGCAATCTCTCATTAATCTCATCATAGACCAAATGGCAAATGCCTTCCTTTCTCATCCCCAGGAGAAAATACTTAGTTACATCGAGGATATCACTAATGATGTTATACCACGTGAAAGTGTTATCGCCCGTATCATAGCGTTATTAATTGGATATAGCACAACGTTTCATGGAAGTCTTTCAAGTCCACTGCTACATGTTACAGGACAGTATGTACTTTTTGTTTTTCCCAAAAGTCCAAAGCAAACAGGGTGAAAAGGGTTGGGGTTTTTAAACAGAGGCATCCAAGCCCTGAAAGATGGTTGGTGTGCATAATAATGCTGCAACAATTTCTATAAGTTGCCAACTTACAAATATACAACAAAAAGAAAAAAGAGGTGCCTAATTACCAAGTTCTTTATGTTAACCACTTCTAAACATGATGCATGCCCCATTGGGATTTTTCTAAACTACGAATTTGTTATGGGAACGCGGTTGTACCGTGAGATTAACGAGTTTACCTTTCTCTTTTAGAGTGTTGATTAATCACAATGTAATATATGTGAATTTGTACGGAAGATTGATGTACCTTCCTCATTGTTTAAACATCATTGCACCCATGGGTGAAACTCAAAATGATGATTGAGATGACTTAATTAGGAGAGACATGTTATTTGTTAATGCAGTAAGATATTTTGGTAATATTAATTATAAGAAAAAGGAATTTTTAATACAAGACATTAAGGATTAAAGAAACGAAAAAGGATGAGGCAGAAGTATAAAAAATAAAAAATAAAAAAACAAGGAAGATACAGTTAAACAAAGGTGGGGGTGTGAGAGGAGGTTGGGGAAAAAAAACAGAGGGGAAGAGTGTGGACTCTGGAAAAGTGAGTGCAGAGGAGGTAGCAGAGCAGCAGTTGTTTTTGCATTTCTGGGTTTTGTAATTGTAGAAAGACAGTAGAGAAAGCCTGCAAGAGAATCAAAGAACCAAACATGGCAAAGCTTAGGAAGAGACAATCCTCATAGATTCACCTTTCTTTTTCAGTTTTTCTCCTTCTCTCTCTCTCTCTCTCTCTCTCTCTCTCTCTCTCTCTCTCAGTAACACTTTTCTCTGTCACACAATTCCATCTGGTTAAATATACCATCCCTACTTTTTCCAACTCTACAACCACCCCACTCACAGAACAGAGAGGGAGAGAGAGAGAGAGAGAGAGTTAGTTGAAAAGGGGAGTCTTTAAGAGCTGAGATGACAGTTGCAACATGGGAACCTAGTTAATCTCAAAAAAGGGTTCAGAGAGAAAAAAGAGAGCTTGCTAGAGCTCAGTTAATATCAGAAAAAGGTTGTGTTCTTGTGCCATTGGTGGGTTTTCTGAGCTTCCCTCTTGTTGTTCATGGAGTTGAAGAGACCGCACAGACTAAGGTTTATGATCAGCAAGCCCTGTCTTTTCTTCTTACTCTCAATTTCTGCCCTATTCACCACCATCAACTCAAATACATGTCCAGGTAAACAATCAAATTTGCCACTTCAATTTCTCCTACTTTCAGTTACCACTATTCTGTCTAGCTAATATCATTTAATAAGTCCCTCGTCCGTCTCTCTGAAATTTAACACATTTATCTACCCTGTGTTAAAATGCAGATAGCAGGTGTGCCTTGAAAGCCAAAGATGGTACATATTTTCAGGTGGGTTGGTCCATTATATATATCTTATCTTTTACTTTCAAAATTAATGAGCATTTTTGCTTCTTTATGTCATTTCTTTTTCCCATATGAATCACATCAATAACAAGTCTCTAACCTTGACCAAGTTTGACTCAATCTGTGTTTGATATAGACTGCATATGAGATTCAAAAGACAAATACAACAAAATAGAGACTACATATCTTTTTATTATTTGATCAAGCCACCATGATGGGTGATGAGTAGCACAAACTGAGGGCAGTGGTCCTCTTGCTGTGGTCCATCCTCAGAAAAATGGTCAAGTAGTAGTAGGCTCAGTCAGCTAATAAGAAGCACACTGCACACTGGCGCAATTTAGCACACAGCTTTGAAGAAATTACTTAGTTTTTTTCTTCTTCTGGTTTATTGTCCTCTTCTGATAATTCTAATGCATCTCGGTAACTTGCGCCTGCTGTGCTCAGCGCCTAACCTGCAAACCATGTTCTATATGACTCCCGTGAACAAATTGTTCTTGGGGCCAGGCGCACGTTAGCATTCATGAAGCTGCAATGACATGTGAGATATTGTGACCACACTCAGTGGTCAGTGCACATAATTAAAGAACTGTGTGCGCAAAAGGGTTGGTGTTAATTGTGCCATAATTGCTAATTATTGGGAGATTTAATTCTAATTTGGTGCAGGAATTTGGGAAGCAAAGTGGCAATTATATGGAGGGGAGGATCGATATGAGGGCGCAGAGGCTGAACATTCCGTTGAGCATGGCAAGGAGGTACTTGAGTGGACCTGGATCGTCGCCGCCTCGGTGCACATCCAAGTGTGGCAGGTGCACCCCGTGCAAGCCGGTTCACGTGCCGGTGCCGCCTGGGACGCCGGTGACGACAGAGTATTACCCGGAGGCTTGGAGGTGCAAATGTGGCAACAGGCTGTACATGCCATGAAAATATATGAATAATGATCATATATCATGATTCTTGCTTCATGATATTATTTTGTTTGCGTTACAACTAAAGTATCTACTTTCTATCCTGATCATGCTTATTGTTAATCAAAAAAGGAATATTTATAGGACTTCAATTTGTGTAGAAAAATATATATACGTTAACAATTTGACCGAGTATATTGTATTATGATCGGTATGGAAAATATTGTGCCAAGCATTATTGTGGCTGTGCTTTGAGTTCATTATTTACATGATGCTTAAAGGAAATGGTCGAAGCTTCCTTAACTTGATAGTGCCTCAAAAAATAGAAGTTTAATTTTATTAGAGCAACTCCACTCATTTGCCCTTAGTCATGGCAAGGGTGGAGCTAGGGCAGCCACTATTCACGTGAATAGTGGTTGCCCTTGCAAATAGTAATTTGTGTTTCCACCCGTTGCCCTAGCTAAGGGCAATTACTATTCATTTTTTTGTTTTTTCCTCATATTTTTTAATGAGAATAATTAATTTGGGTAATATTTTCAGATAAGATTTTCGGGTTCCTACGTGTCAAGACTATTCATAATCAGATAAAATTTCCGGATAAGATTTTTGGATTCAAATTTCGGATGAATTTCAAAGTTCAAATTTCAGATAAATTTTTGGGTTCAAATTTCGAATGAATTTGGGTTCAAATTTCGGATGAATTTCAAAATTCAAATTTCATACAAATTAGGGTTCAAATTTCGGATGAATTTCAAATTTCAGATAAGATTTTCATTCAATAAAATCAAGCCACGTGGCATGTCTATCTTGCCAAAATTTTCTATAAAACCAGAGTCTCAGCTCATACCTCTCACATCACATCTTTCTATATTTTCATTTCTCAGAGTTTAGAATTCATACTTCATTCATTCTGAATGGAAGAATTTAGGAGATGCTTTGAGAGGCAAGAGAGAGAAACAAGAGAGAGAAACCGTAGAGCAGATGAAGTCAATGAGTTGCAGAGACAAGTCGATGAGCAAGTTCTCATAGCAGTGGCTTTGCAAGAAGAAGAGAACCAAGGTCGCCGCCATGGTTCACAAGTCGGCCGCCGCCGGAATGTGGAAAGACATAGGCATTCTCGGGGTAAGAATCTTTTGGAAGATTATTTTATCCCAACTTCTTTGTACTCTGATGTTGATTTTCGAAGGCGATTTAGAATGCAACCTCATTTGTTCAATAAAGTCATGCATGATATTTGCAATTATGATGCATACTTTGTTCAAAAGTGTGATGCTGCTGGGGTTTTGGGGCTTCTTCCGGAGCAAAAGCTTACAGCTGTTATACAAATGTTGGCGTATGGAGCATCTGCTGATTGGGTGGATGAGATTGCCCGGATGGGGAAGTCCACTACGTTGGAGGCTTTGGTAAGATTTTGTCAAGCAGTTGAAACTCTGTATACTAGGGACTACTTGCGTAGACTACTCCCAGGGACCTCCAACGGCTTCTACAAAAAGCCGAAGCTCGAGGATTTCCAAGAATGATTGGTAGCATCGACTGCATGCACTGGCAATGGAAGAATTGCCCAACTGCCTGGCAAGGTGATTACGGAAATAGAAAAGGCCAAAAAAGTATCATCCTTGAAGCCGTTGTTGGCTTCGACACATGGGTTTGGCATGCCTTCTTTGGAGTTGCAGGATCCCAAAATGATCTCAACGTGCTGGGTCAATCCCCGGTCTTCAACGATGTATTGAGAGGCCAGGGCCCCAATATCACCTATCAAGTCAATAATACAGTGTACCAGACGGGGTATTATCTAGCTAACGGCATCTACCCGAGGTGGACCACTTTTGTCAAATCTATTCCGAATCCCCGATCCCAGAAGCAAAAATTATTTGCTACCTATTAAGAGGGATACAGGAAAGATGTCGAAAGGTGTTTTGGTATCCTTCAAGCTCGGTGGTTGATTATTCGAGGTGCGGCCCGTATGTTTGATGAGGAGATCCTCAGAAGCATTATGATGGCTTGCATCATCCTCCATAATATGATTGTGGAGGATGAGTATGATTATGATGCTTTAGAGGTGTATGAACCGGATCCAATGAACACAGCTTTGACACGGATTTATGAAAGGCCCATGGGACCAAGTGGAGAACCATTTGAGCCGGAACCGTTGGTGAGGGATGGTCATTTGATGACCCGAATGATAGATCGATATACAGAGATGCAATCTTCGTATATTCATGAAATGCGTCAAGTTCACTTGATGGAGCATCTATGGGCGGTGAAAGGCAATGAAGAAGAATGATGGAGCATAGATGCTTTGGTTATGTTTTATTTAGTTATGGTTTGGTTGTGTTGTATTTTTATTTATTATGCTTTGGTTTATGGTTTGGTTGTGTTGTATTTTTATTTATTATGCTTTGGTTGTGGTTTGTTATTATTATTGTGCCTTGTTTGTAATTTTTTTTTTTTTATTTTGTTTGAAGTATGGAATATGTTGAATAAAAAGGTAATTTATTGAATACTTTGTTTATTAAATAACGAAATCTAATACAAGTCATTACGAATTACTACTACTAAAATAAAATACATGAATTACAACAACTTTAAAAGAAAACATGAAAAATACAAATACATAAAAGGTAGGCTAACAAATTTAATGGTTTCCATCATTTAACCAATCCGTGTTGCTAGGCCCATCATCCCGGAAAAGTCTTCTTCTCATAACATCCCTTCGTTCTAGCTTCCAAAATTGTTTTGTTTCAGGGGACATATGACTTGTATCCATGGCCATGGTTTCCCGATCCGTCATGTCTATATCTTTTTTGCGCAAATACTCCCTTTCTCGTGCATACTCAGCTTGAAGGGTCAACTCGTTATCTTGGCGTTTTTGCTCCATTTCAATTCTTAGGCCATTTTCCCTTGCAATTTCCTCCAAAAACTTTGAATTATGATTGCTTGAATTACCCACTTTCTTTGCCTTCACGGCCTTTCGGCCAATGGGCCTCGGCTCCTTTTCCATGGGTGAGTCTTGACTCATAGGAGAATCAAGAGGTGAATCCGGTGCCATTGAATCACGGAGTGGCGTCTCGTTTAATACAACGTCGGGACCCGTTGGAATAATTATGAAGCGTTTGCAATATTTGACCACCTCCCAACATTCATGATGGGTGAAATTTTTTTTGCCACCCCCGGTTGCACCGAACCACATTTGTGCTTGTATAATCTATTTAACAAAAAAATGGAAATGCAATAAATATTTAAAATATATTGGATATGCAAGTAACAAAAAAAATAATAATGAAAATGCAATTAACCTTACAAATAAATTAGAAGTGCAAGAAAATTAAGAAACAAGTGGAAATGCAAGAAATATTAACAACATATTGAAAATGCAAGAAATATGAACAAAATATTTAAATTGCAAGAAATATTAACAAAATATTGATAATGCAAGAAATATGAATAAAATATTTAAAATGCAAGAAATATTAACAAAATATTGAAAATGCAAGCAATATTAACAAAATATATATATTAGGAGATTAAACTTAATAAAACAAAAATTATAAAATACTTACCTCGTTAGTACGATTTTCTCCGCTTCTATAGTTGTCCATCGCTTTTGCTAGGGCAGCTCTCCATTTTCCCAACTCTTTATTCAGGATTTTCCACCTACTGGATAATGCCATCTCCGTACGAGTAGACCCCGGAATTTTTTCACAAAATTCGGCATGAATTTTTTTCCACATATGAAAAATTTTCATCTCATTGCCAGACACGGGACAATGACAAATTTGGAGCCAAGCCTCACACAAGGAAACATCTTCCATGGTGCTCCAAGCCCCTCCGGGTTCGATAGAAGAAGCCATAAAAATATGAAATCAAACTGCTAGATGAAAAAGAAGAAAATGTTGAGTAAAAAGAGTGAATAATGGTAGAAGTATAATGAAATGTAAGAGTATTGGTGTTGAAAGTGAAGGGTATTGATAGGTATTTATAGAAAAAAAATATCAGAATTTTTTAGAATTTTTTAAAAAAATTTACGATTTTTTTTCATATTTTTATTGCCCAAAAATGCCTAAGCCGTTGGATTAATTTGGAGAAGCAGATCGGAAGGCTGGGGAGGCGACACGTGGCAGCGTACCGTTGGAGTTGGCGTCGCGCTGACGTCAGGGCGACGCGAGCGCTGACGTCAGCAACACGCGAGTTGGACCTGGGGCTGGTCTCGCCTTCGAGCTAGCCCGAGTTGGTGGGTCCCACACCACCCCCGGGGCTGGGCTGTACGCTGGAGCGACTTTTTTTTTTTTTTTCCTGCCCTCGCCTCGGGCTGGGCTCCCTTGCTGGAGCTGCTCTTATATAACACTTTGAATGTGGACTTCTAAGTCCTGATATCAACTCATGCCTCATGTGGTCATACTACCGTAATGTTTTCTCCTTTTTGAGGCCAAACAGGATCAATTTCTACTCTAGAGTCTAGACCTTTTTTCTTTTTCTAGGCTTTGCTGCTTTAAATTTTGATGGAAACATGAAATGGCTTTTAGCACAAATTCAGCATTTAACCATCTGTTGTCAATAAAAAAAGAAAGGTGTGGGCCTTTCTTGATCATTATGGACCTTGTTTTCTTTTGCTTTGCTAAAATGGGCCCTGTTAAGAAGGACCAAGCTCTTATTTGAATCTTTTTAATGGGCCATGCTCTTTTATATCTAACATGTTAAGCTTTTAAATATTGGGAAGAAAAATATCATTAGATTATGACATAAGCACTTTCAAACGATCCTTAATAGTCAGTTGATTATCGTATCATTAGCGTTAACTTTTGAGTATGGGCCTCACCTTTCCTCTGAAATTTGACATGGGTTTGAAAAGGAAGTGCTTGTTTATATGTATATAATAATCCTTTTACTAACCACTTGATTTTCAAATTTCAAAGGGGCCAATTGCGTGTTATGGCGGCACAAAAATGTAGAGCACAGGAGCCACTTTTAATATCCCAAATATACATGTGGACGGTGGGTAATCATATATAATAATAAGAAATAGTAGTTGTCAAAAAGTCTATCTATACACATTACTTGACGTGGCGGTTTTATTTGTTTATTTATGTGGGTCAAAAATGGTTTCATTGACTTGGTGACCAAGTGTTTGGTATACAATAATTGATAAACAAACCCCATATTTTCCATGTTTTAAAGAGAAATTACCGTCCCTCCCTTTCTCCCAAAAAACTCTAGTTCTCTTTCTCTCAAAAAACACTCTTAGAGCCTTTTTCACTTTGAGGGGGGAGGAAGCCATTGTTCTTCCTCCCTCTCCCCTCTTCTCTTCCTCCTTTCACCTCTTCCCCCATTTTCAGAGATAAAAAGTTTTCCCTATTTGTCTTAATTTTGTTATAATTTTCATCCAACTATTATAGGCAACTGCGGCTCAGCGTCGGATCTTCATCTGCATTTCAGCATCGGATCTCCACCACCATCTTTTTTGCAATTTCTTTATGTTTGGAATAAGTTGCAGAGACTCTTTGGGTTCTCTGTATAGTTTTCACCTCTCCTTTTGTGAGAGTTTTTCATCTCTCCTTTGTGAGAGCTTTTCATCTCCCCTTGGTGAGAGTTTTATTTGTATTGTTATGGCTTGGTTTTTTCAAGCTTTATTTCTTTTTTATTATTCTAAGTTTGCAATCTTAGTTGGGATGCCTATACCAGAGTTTCTTCGATCCTACCTGATCGTTAGTGGAGACACGCCATATTGTCTTAATTTTGATATTAGACTGCTCTGTTATTGTAATGGCTCTTTTATGGTTAGTGACTTTTTTAGCTAAATTATGAATGCAATCATAGGAATTTTTTTTTTTTTTAAAAAAAGAGAAATTACTGTCTACCCAAAATTTGTTACTTCAATATAAATATATAGTTAGAATCGTGCTAGCACGGTTGTTGATAACAATATTTAAATTGTTAATGCAAGTGAGTTTCACAATATATTTTGAGTATAATTATTCTGGTGCAACAATAAATGTTGGCGCGCGACTAAATATTTAATTCGTGGCGCTGTGGGTAGACCAAACAAAAGGGATATGGACAAAATTAGGGCAATGAGAAATCAAAGAAGACGACACTAGATGGGATACATAAGAGACCCCTTGGATTGATGGTGAAGTAAGAAAGAACCACGAAGTTTCAAGCAACGTTTTCACTGTTCATGCAGTCCCTATTTTTGCTCACGTGACGTGACTCGTCTGGAGAGGGCACGCGGCACGCGTATAGACTATCAACCACGACGACCACCAGCTCTCTTGGTTTGGTACACTCAGAGTCACTCACCTTTTACTTTTGAGGATTCTTTTCTTTACCATGAGAGAGCTCGTGGACAAGAAAATTTGTTGTGTAGGACGCCATGTCGTGTAGTGAAGCCTTGTGTTTTTTTTCTTGTTATTAAAAGCAGAATTCAAACTTAAGACATATTCTAATAAATTGAGTTGGCGTGGGAGTGTTTTTTAAAAAGCTAAAAGTATTTTCGCTTTTTGGAGTAGCATTTGTTCCACATGTTATGTACTTTTTCAAAAAGCATTTTAAGTGTTTTTTCAATGGACGGGAAAAAAATTATTGAATGATACCACACAATAATTAAGCAAAAATCAATATCTAATCTAAAAAAAGTCTGATTAAACACGATAATCTAAACTTTCTTCAGTTTTCATATAATTCACTTGAACAATTACACATGAGACAAGATTTCTTCAGAAAATCTTGAATTGCTTGTAAGTTTAAGGGGATGAGGAGATAGAAATTGCAAGTGAGTTTTGTTTCCAAGCAAAAGGATAAAAGCTAACCACTCACCACTCACCACCTAAAAAAGAAAGGGATTGAATTGAATTGTACTATACTTGTGAGAGGTCAATGTCTCACGATCACCTGGCTCTTGTAGCTTAAATAATCCCTTTCTGACATCAGTCACTGTGGTTCCTTGTTTCTTTTCTAAACCACATGTATATCCATGAATTTATATTTTATATTCTCCAATTGAATTGCAATTTGAATGGCATGCATTTCAAAACTCAAGCTTGGCCCTTTGCCCATTCATTACTATATTGTTGGGGGCCCAATTCATTGACGCCTTCATATACATATATGGTTGATGTTACACTACAAGAACAACAAGCTTGTGGCTCCTGTGTTTAATTAATTTTTATTTATTTGATGCTACATTTGAATTGGAGATGCTCACGCCTCTTTATTCGATTTTGGCCCATGAGTTTTTACACACGGAAAGAAAAAGATGGTTCAGCTTTCAAAATTTGGGTCGAAAAAGTTTATGAGTAGGATACGTTGATGTAAAATGTCCAATTCATTGTGTTTATAGTTTCAAGTTTCTATATTAATATTTATGAGTAAGTATCATGAAGTGTCCGAATCAGTTTGCGTGCATCTCGACTAATCTTCATTCGCAAAACTAAACCTGTTGATAGCCACCACCAGGTGTTGCATGTCCAAATCAACTAGTATTCGATCTTAATATTCAGACTATATTCAAAGTAAACAACTGCGTGGCATGTCAAGATCGACTAGTAAACTCAAGAAAAGTCTCAATAATAACTTAATGAGAAAGCTCTAGTTCCAAACCTAACACTCCAATCAATTTAACTATTGTGAGTTATTGTTTGCTACGACTAAATCGTCCCCCATGCCATGTATAAGCATCACGTACACATCGTGGTGCGTATAATACAATGTACATACGTATGTAATACGTTTCTTTTGTTTATTTCCTTTATACTCCGTATTTTTAAGTCGTCAGGTTTAAATTTAAAATTCCTAACATGTTGGTCCATGCAATTAAAAACTTGTTGACCTTAAACACCGCCCCCAAATAATCTATGACTAATTTGCAGACATTTTGGTACCGACTTTGCAATCCATTTTGGTGCTCGATTAATTTAATCTAATTAAATATATTCTCACATCAGTTGCTCCTGGTCCTCATTATATAGTTGAAGTAGCAATTTATAGCAACCCCTCTAAGAGGAGAAATTCTCAAGTAAGGCGAATATTTTTCGAGTAAACTAGCATTATGTGTGATGTATTTTTTCATCTTATTGGATAATGTGAGAGTATATGAGGTCATTGAATTTATTGTGTGAATAACTTAACTCTTAATATCATATTAGAATGTGAGCATCCAACCGAGAATCAATTGATAATGAATGAAGAACGAAAATAATAAATTAATTTGCATTGGCTTATGACTTTAGTAAGTATTTTTTAATATTGGAGTAATGTTCAAACTCCTTTGAACAAGGCTTTAATTGAATACCTAGAAAGTAGTATTTTTCAAGACCTAAAGAAGCTGAGTTAAGGTGGTGCAAAATTATGTTTCAAATTTTTCCCCCAAAAAAAAAAAAAAACAGAATGGGGAAAAGTAAAGAACAAAATGGAAAATCAAAATAATGGCTGGCTGCAAGTGCTCGCAAGATTATCTTTTCAATTGTATGAGAAGATAAGCCACTTTTCTATCAGCCAAACAAACTTCCATCATCTTTCCCAAATGAAACTGATCACTCTCCCTTTTCCACTATCATGCTCCTCAAATCCCACCCTCCTCCGCTTCAAATTCAAACCCCAATCATCTCTAAACCCAACTCTCGATTTCCCCAAATCCCAATCCGCACAAACCCCCACCAAATCCCCTGTTATAATCATAGGCGGCGGTCTCGCTGGACTCGCCGCGGCCACCCACCTAAACTCTCAAAACACTCCTTTCCTCCTTCTCGAAGCCTCCGACGCCGTCGGCGGCCGCGTTCGAACAGACGTCGTCGAAGGCTTCCTCCTTGACCGCGGCTTCCAAATCTTCATCACTGCCTACTCGGAAGCCCAAAACCTTCTCGACTACAATGCCCTGAATCTCCGCAAATTCTACTCAGGCGCCCGCATTTACTACGATGGTCGGTTCCACACCGTATCCGACCCGCTTCGCGATTTCTGGGCCTCCGTCAGGTCCCTTGCCAACCCAATCGGATCAATTCCCGATAAATTGCTCATCGGACTGACGAGATTTCGGGTCTTGACGAAATCGGACGAGGAGATTTTGTCTTCCGGGGAAGAAGTATCCACGATGGAGCTGCTGAGGAAAATCGGGTTTTCCGATTCGGTTATCGGCCGATTCTTTCAGCCTTTTTTCGGCGGCATTTTCTTCGATAAAGAGCTCGGGACGACGTCCAGGTTGTTCGATTTCATCTTCAAGTGTCTAGCCCTCGGCGACAACACGCTCCCATCTAACGGCATTGGTGCGATCCCCCAACAATTGGCTGCCAAATTGCCATCCGGTTCCCTCGTTTTCAATTCTCGCGTCGTTTCAATTGATTTCGACGACGACGCGGAGTCTTTGTCGTCGCCCAGCGTGAGACTGGAGAGTGGAGAGGTTTTGAAAAGCGAGCTCGGACTGATAGTAGCAGTTGAACAACCTGAAGCGAATAAGCTTTTAGCGGGAAAGGTAAACGAACCGGGTCGAATCAAACCGGATCGAAGTACTGTTTGTTTGTATTTCACTGCAGACCGAGCCAACATTCCAGTCAGCGACCCGGTTCTGTTTCTCAATGGATCGGGCAAGGGTATTGTGAATAATATGTTTTTCGCAACCAATGTGGCTCCTTCTTATGGCCCAGCAGATAAGGCTTTGGTATCGGTTTCGCTTGTCGGATATTTTGAGGGCGTGGATGATGATGATCTGACGACACAAGTTGTTCGGGAGCTCTCAGATTGGTTTGGGAGTTCAATGGTGAGATCATGGAGGCACTTGAGAACGTATCGGATTAAATTTGCACAACCAAATCAATGTCCGCCGCTCAATTCAACGAGAGACCCTCGTGTCGGGTTCGGTGTGTATGTGTGTGGTGACCATTGGACCACTGCCACATTTGATGGCGCTTTGGTTTCGGGAAGGAGAGCGGCGGAAGCTTTACTTAGGGATAATGCCTTGAGTCGGGTTGATTAGGCTTATTACTTCGACTTCTTGGTTTTTTTTTTTTTTTAGGAAACTAATCATTTCATTTGTTGAAAATTGTATATTTCGGCTTCTCTTTTATCAACTTATACTCACTAAATTCTCAAAATACTTATTATTTTTACGAAGGAATCAATGTTAGAAGGGATTGCGCTCGCACCCCTAATTTGTGCTATATAAATTGGTGAACATTTCTGTTGTGATTACTTCATGAGCACATCAATACATCATGGCATTACTGTGCTCACGAGTTGTTTGATATTGTTATGCGCTTCCATGATTTCAAAACAAAACAAAAATGGAGTCCTTTACAAGAACCATTATTGTGGTGAACGTTCAAAATTCTCATCGCAAATGGGGAACACAAAATAAGCCTTCATCATAGATATTTTATTATACCTTCTTGCAACTATCAGGTACGATTTGTCCTTATGCCTGCCTATATGGTTACATAAAGGGTACATACAATAATTATAACGGTGCTATTCTTGTTTAGGCAACCTCTTACCTCATTTTAACAGCGTCACTCCTTTACAAACCAAGGTGGGTTACCAAACTTTACACCATTCAAAATCTAGATTTCGATGTTTAGATACATTATAAGCCACACAAATATCAACGACTCACAACAACTCACGAATCACGACCTCGTCAACAACTAATCCTTATCAGTAAAAGAGAAATGAATAGTTTTACTTTTACTGTTTTTACTTACTAGTAAACAGGCTTGTATAGTTTTACTGAAAACACTCACGTGCACGCTGTAGTAAACGTATAACCCCCGGCGGCAAAGACGTGTCAATATTCTAGGCACCGCCGTGTTGGTAACTCTCCAAGCAACCCCATCTCTTTCGTCTTTCAACTACGACAAAAGCAGCAGCCTGTGGAAGCCAATCACTTCCATGCCCCTCCACAGAATTAAAATAACAGTATTTGTATTTTAGTTTTTAAAAAATAAAAATAATTCAAACCAAAAAGGGCCTTTTGCTTATTTATTTATTTTTGGGCTTGCAATAATCACATTATTAATTCTCTCCCGCGTATGATTATATCCTCCCCATTTTAAAAGCCAAACGCCAACAAACTCAACCTCCACCGAAGCTTCTACCGAAAAACTCTCCATTTCTTGAAACCTCTCAAAACCTCCACCTTTTTCTCTAAATTTAAACTCCCATCCTCCTCCGACAAAAATCCCTAAATTCCGAACCCCCTTTCTCTCTATATCTCTGCCTCTCTCTCTCTTTCAACCAATCAAAACCCATAACACTGACCGACCCGACACCCGGTTCGGTCTCTCCCCGGCATCCCACGATGCCAGAGATCGAACAGCAGCAGCAGCAGCCTCCGCAGGGGCCTCCGCCACCGCCGCGCGTCCCTGACAATGCCCTGTTCGGGAAATATGAGCTGGGCAAGCTCCTCGGCTGCGGCGCCTTCGCCAAAGTCTACCACGCGCGCAATGTCCGCACCGGCCAGAGCGTCGCCGTCAAGGTCATCAACAAGAAGAAGCTTACCGGCACCAGCCTCATGTCCAACATCAAACGCGAGATCACTATCATGCGCCGCCTCCGCCACCCCAACATCGTCAAGCTCTATGAGGTCCTCGCCTCCAAGACCAAGATCTACTTCGTCATGGAGTTTGTCAAGGGCGGCGAGCTCTTCGCTAAGGTCTCAAAAGGCCGATTCTCAGAGAATCTCAGCCGTAAATACTTCCAGCAGCTCATCTCCGCCGTCGGTTACTGCCATTCCCGCGGGATCTACCACCGCGATTTGAAGCCCGAGAATTTGCTCGTCGACGAGAACGGGAATTTGAAGGTTTCGGATTTCGGGCTCAGCGCTGTGACGGACCAGATCCGACCCGACGGGCTCCTCCACACGCTTTGCGGGACCCCCGCTTACGTGGCGCCGGAGATTTTGACGAAGAAAGGCTACGATGGAGCGAAGGTGGATGTGTGGTCATGCGGCGTCATACTCTATGTGCTGAACGCTGGGTATCTGCCGTTCAACGACCCGAATTTGATGGCGATGTACAAGAAGATTTACAAAGGTGAATTCCGGTGCCCGAAATGGATGTCGTCCGATCTGAAGCGGTTCTTGGGCCGCCTCATGGATACGAACCCGGCGACCCGGATCACGGTCGACGAGATCTTGAAGGACCCATGGTTCAGAAAAGGCGGGTACAAGGAGATCATCTTCTATGACGAAGATTGCTCCATGGACGACAGCAAAATTGGAGGAGGCGAGGAGGACCAGAAGGTCGTCACGAGCCTGAACGCGTTCGATTTGATATCGTTCTCGGCCGGCCTGGACCTGTCCGGGCTGTTCGACGACCATTCGTACGGCTCGGCGGAGGACGGCGAGCGTTTCGTGTTGGAGGAGACGGTGGAGAAGGTGGTGGAGAGAGCGGAGGCGTTCGCGAAGGCCGAGAAATTGAGGGTGAGGAGGAAGAAGGAGTGGGGTTTGGAGATGGAGGGGCAGAATGGTAATTTGGCAATTGGGGTCGAGGTTTACAGATTGACTGAGAATCTCGTGGTGGTGGAGGCTAGGAGGACAGGTGGCGACGCGGGACCTTCAAGGGAGATGTGGAAGAGCAAGCTCAGGCCTCATCTGATGTGCCCAGATGATCACGAGATATCACCGCCATTACCAACTCCTCCTTCTTCCTCTGCCGCTTCTTCGTCCTCGTCGCTTGCGCACTGCCCAGCTGATTGACTGAACAAAGGTGATCTCAAACGACAGGTCGTTTTTTTGGATGTAAATAAATAATTAATTAATTCCATGGAAATGGGTTGGTTACAACTTACCGACAAAGAAAAAAAGAAAAAGGAATTATGGTGGTGATGTGTTGTCGTGCTTGCGTTGTTTTTTGTACGGGGAGGGATTAATAAAAGAGATTACTAGACGATTTTGTAATCTGGGATATATATGGGATTAGATAAAAAGATTATAATAGTCAGGTAATAGACAATTGTACAAGTTGTTGTACAGAAGAAGACTGTGTTGTAGGTGATGAGGAGGGCAACACCAACAGAGAATGAAGGGTTAGATTTAACTCTAATCTTACTCCGACTCTTTTTTGCAATGCATCTTGTATAATTGTATTAATTCATTGTTTGTATTTTCAAAATATTCATGTCTTTGTTCGTATTGATTTCTTTTTTCTTCTCAAAACAAGTCTACTAGCATTTTTGTTTTTCAATGAAAGAAAAGATTTCAAGTTCGAATCTCCGGTTTGAGCTGAATTAGTGCGGGTCAAAGTCGTAAGTTTAGTGTGAACTGTGGGGATGAGAGGGATTGAGATGATCAATTATGGACCAGCAGCTAGATTTCTACCTAGAATTGTATTGAATTGGTCTGAGCAGCAGGCACCATAATCATATAATAAACAATGGATTTGAGCTTATAACAAAATAAGAAATAGGTTTAATGGTTAGCTTACCTGTGTTCTTAGAGGCAAAATGATTAAAATACACATGGAATGGAAATTTGTAGGGCAAGACAATCACCTGTAGGCTGTAGGCTGCAGGTGAGGTTAAGGTAATAATGGTCAATGATTTGATTCAATTATTTGGTTCCAGACTAGACTGGTTGGAATATTTGCCAACTGCAAACATGTTATAGATTGCTTTGCGACAGACTAATCTGCTGCATTATTTTATTATTTTGTGCAAACTGTACAGTTCATGCATTGTTTTGTGCCCATTACTTTAATTATTAAGCCAGAAATCAGCAATTATAGGTAATGATACAAGTAACGCCAGAGCAAAATGAAAGGCATCAATCAAGCAAAAGATTCGTTCATTTGGGACAGTGGAGTTGGGAGGAAGCTAGAGGCCTGTGAAGCAAATTGCTAGTCACACCAACCCAGAAAAGAACAACTAGTCCAGTTTGAGTACCAGCCAATTCCAACCTAATTGGGCCTTGGTTAAAGCCTAGTTATCTCAAACCCGGAGACTGATTTGGAGGCCGCTTAGGCTCCAAATGCTCCTCTAAAAGATTAAGCATTCTTTTGGGACTGCCGTTGAAGGATACACTTACGCTGATAATCACTTTTATTAGAAACATGTTGAAATTTTATTTAAAATTGAAATTCCGACCCAAAAAAATAAAGTAGGCTAAATTTGAATTTACTTTCAAATGGTTTTTTTACAAAGCAATATTCTAACTACTCTAATATACAGAAGAAAGGGGGGTTGGGGGGGGGGAGTGATGCAAAAGGGATCACACACTATTTTTAGCTAACTAGCCTAACTTACATTTGCGATATATTATATTTTCAAAGTTTATTAATGATCATAAATAAAATCCATACAATTTAATTTGTGAACTAGGGAAATTTTTTTTCCTTTTGATTTTCTTCATTCGTAACATTTATAACATCTTGAAGTTGTAATATCCCCAAAAAAAAAAAATGGATGTTGTAATATTATTTTTTGGGGTTTATGATAATCATATGTAAAAATAAATAAAAAATATAGTAATTTTTTTTTTTTATCATAATAAAATTCGAATAAATGAGGACATAGTCACTTACTTCTCACTAGAGGTTTAGGGTTTAAGGGTTGATGGTGCTGATTTCTGAAGTAGCGGTCCAATCCCAAGTTCACAATTAGGTCTTGCAGTGAGAACATTGCCATTTTCAGAGCCTTCAGGCTTGCCGTCGACGTGAGGTTGAAAGGAGGAAGTCTGGTAAGTCCCAAATGAAATTTGGAATTTGGAATTTCCTTTCATCTTAGCCAAATGAGCTTCTGGGCACATTTGGTATTGGAATATAATTCCTTGAAGGATATCCAAACTGTGAATTTGGCATTGTTAGGACCCTATGCAGTCCCAAATCCTTGGAAACAAACAGAGCCTCTGTTTTTATTGCAAAGGGCTTTTCTTTTCTGAAGATGATAATTTGTCAAAATTTATGCTGAAATTTATCCATTTTGATCCTTAAGTTTCAATTTCTGCTGTGCCCAGTAGTTTTATAAGGCTCAGTTGAAAAGAGGTTTCAGTGTACTCTAAAATATGCATATGAAGAATTAGTATATTGGTTTTTTATTTTTTTATCATATCAATCAAATACCTCTGGTTTGAAATGCTAATGGAAATGCAATGTATTGTTTGTTCTCCCATATGATTTTATAGGTGGGTTTCAAATATCAGCTTGAATTTCAATATCTCCAGGTGGTGGTCTGGTCTGAAGTGTAAGCCAAAAGGAGATTTGCCTCGTGATAGCCAGGTGGGTTGCTATTTTTCAGAATTCCGGGTTTTAGTGATTAAAGCATGTCTGCAGAGGCAAAACTAAGGTATAAGCTCAACAAGAAAATCAAAATACCTGTTGGAAATTCTAAGTTTTCCAATAATGGAAGAAAGAAGGCTGACAGTACTCTCTATGAGAGTGAGAAGGGTAAGAAGGGGAACCTTAAACCACGTGTAACTGGTAAAAAGTTTCATGCTACTGAAGAAGGGAGTCGGGGAGTTCTTAATAAAAGGGAAAAGTTTAATTCTGTGAATTCTGATAGGAGAAGGAAGAGAATCTATGGTGACCAGGATGCAGCTGGGGAGGCCATGCGTTTTAGTAATTCAGAGGCACCTTATAGGAAGGCTTTATCTAGGAAGGGACAGAACCAAGTAAAGGATGGTTCTTTTGACAATGAAAACAATGTCATTAGGTCTAAGTTGCGTCCTCGGCCTACCTGGGGTTCTAATGGATTGCAGAGAACTGCTTTTGGAACTAAACGTTTTTCTCCTACAAGTCCAAAAGTTTCCAACAAAACCAAAATTAAGGATGATTTTGCAAATGAAAAGAACAACAGTAGATCTCCCTTGCATCATCGCTCTATCTGGGGTTCTAATGGATTAGAGAATGCTGCTTCTGAAACTAAACGTTTTTCTTCCAAGGATAGACGTGCAAAACAGGTTGATAATCAGGCTAGTGCACTGAAGAAACATAACAAATTCAAGCCTGACTTGAGCAATCGTTTGGATCCAAGTCGTGAAAGTTCCCCGCATATTTCTTTTTCAAATTCTGCCAAGAGGAAACTGCGGGACAATAAAATCTTGGATGAAGGATCACAGGTGATAGATGGTCAGCCAAAGAAGAGGAAGCGAATTCGATTAGATCCACATGATATCTCAAATAAACGATTTGATGATACCATTGTTATTAACGGTCAGTTTTTGATCAATTACTTCTGTTTATTCAAATGTGCGTTTGGTCTTTTGTTGGTCCCATGAGTTTGTATTCTCCATCTTTAATAAGGATGTAGATGCTGTCTTTTGTGATATAAATCTCTCTTTGAGATAGTTGGAATTTGCAATGCAATTTTTCAACCAAATGTAGAAGTTTTGCATTTTTCTTACACCTTGTGTTTTTCATTTTTCCCAGAAAGCACAAAGGAGAAGGAAAAAGATGAGGAGGAAAAGGCTGAAATCTCAAAAAATGCACAATTTCGTGCAATACAACCAAGCCCCTCAATCCTCAAATATGTGGAAGATAATGTAATTTGTATGCACTGGTCTTTTGATTTTGGGATATATGATTGTCAATTGTAGGTTTCTATATATGCAGATCTTCAAATGTTTTGGTATATCTATTTTCTAGTTGTTCAATTCTTGGATTATGACTCTTGTTTATCATTTATTTGCAGTTGTTGGGTCGTAGACGCATGATAGAGCTGAGGAGGGCAGGATACAACACTGAGCTTTCTGCCCCATTGGATAATATTCCTTCCTCTACCAGCTCAGAAAGAGAGAGTATTGAGGAAAATGTATGTGTATACATGTCTAGATAAGTATGTTTGTGTTTCTAATATTAAATATTTTTTTTATGTCAATTATATTTTCAGAATAAGCTTAATTTAATCTAGTGTGAGGGCGGGCCTCTCCTACTGTTTTATATGAAATCACATTAGTATTGACATTAACTACCTTTTACAGATATTTAAAAATAAATTGACATTTTTTGCTGCTGCAAAAGTTTCATCATCATTTCCACCTCCTGACCTTCCAGAGATTGCATTTGCAGGTGTGTTTAGTTTCTTTTATTTCATTGATGCAATCCGATTGATTTTTTTTAATTTCCTTTTTGAGTACTTTACGTCTGATGTGATTTATGAGTTCATAATATTAAGTGTGTTCAGTTTTCCATTACTGGTGGCGAAATAACATCTTTCATGTATTAGAAAAATGGAAATGCTTTTATCCTAGGACCTAGAAGAGTTATAGTCAGTGGTTTCATCGCAACTTTATTTTGATAAGCATATGATTACCTCAGTTTTTATAGTTGGGTTAGGCTTTTTCCCCAGAAATGAAAATTTAAAGTAAATTACGACGAACCTCTTCCTCTCACTTTCATGGAGAACTAGTTTGTATGCCTATTTTTGTTAATTACTTATGGATGTGATGCAGGTCTATCGCTTCAGACGGGTTCAGAAAGTTTACTGTTTAATTTTGCAGATGGAATCTTCTTACATGAGACAATAAGTAATGTTGTTGACTTCTATTGCCTTTTCAGGAAGGTCAAATGTTGGGAAATCATCACTACTTAATGCACTTACCAGACAATGGGGTGTTGTACGAACATCAGACAAGCCTGGTCTCACTCAGGTTATAAAATAGCCTTTGTTGCTTTCTTTGATTTCAGTAGCTGTTCAGTTTGCTGATGACAACTGTGCTTCTTTGCAGACTATTAATTTCTTCAATCTAGGATCAAAGCTCTCCTTGGTTGATTTGCCTGGATATGGTTTTGCTTATGCTAAAGAAGAAGTTAAGGATGCTTGGGTGGAGCTTGTGAGTATACAACTTTAAGTTCTCCTCTGTTTTCTGGAGTGGAAATTAGTTAATTTATCAGATTTTTAGCATATCACTGGTGCTTCTTTTCCTGTAAGTTTTATTAAATGTGCCGATATAACTGCTTGCTTTGGCACTTCTAATAGGTAAAGGAGTATGTTTCCACAAGAGTTGGTCTAAAACGAGTGTGTTTACTTATTGATACAAAATGGGGAATGAAGCCAAGGGATCATGAACTCATTGACTTGATGGAAAGGTACCAGTAGACACTCTTGTAAAACTACTATTTGGTTGCACAGTTTATGTGGTAGAAGATAATACAGACCTCTTTATTATCTTCATGTTGTATATTTGCGCGCGCGCACGCGCGCACACACACACACTCACACGCACACTTTTGTAAATGTGCATTCTGGAACCATATGGCTTGTGCCTACGTTTTATGATGTTCATTGCTTGATTTACAGAGCTCAGACTAAATATCAGATTTTATTAACAAAGACAGATACGGTTTTCCCGATTGATGTGGCACGTCGTGCAATGCAAATAGAAGAGGTGAATGTGGCTTATTTATACTGCTAATAGATAGTATAAAAGTAGCATTTTCTTTAGCGAGACTAACCATTTTAATACAACATATTTGATTTTGCAGAGCCTGAAAGCAAAAAAGTCGTTGGTCCAACCTGCGGTATGGAATATACTTTTATTTGATCAGTTGATAGGCCAAAGCACACACTTTATCTGCATCATTGTTGAAAATGATGCAATCACTTCAAATGTGGTTCTTATTTCAGGTGATGGTGAGCTCGAAATCTGGAGCTGGCATACGAAGTTTAAGAACAGTGCTAGCGAAGATTGCTCGAGTGGCCAAAGTCTAATATGTAGTCAGGTAAATTTTTCTTCTTGGAATTTGTTTCCGGAACCTTTTGTTATGTCATACCCATAACTCTTAATGCAGGGTGCATTTCAATTATTTTTCCTTTTTCTATGTGAATCAATCTGTAATAGGTGGTTATGTATTTGCAGGCTGTGGCATACTTCTAGTATGATTGTTTTTGCTTGGCGAATGGCCTGCTCATCTGCAAGCTGAAAGTCTCAAATTCATAGAGATGCCTTTGGTGCAGAGATTTGTTCGCCTGCACAGATTGACCAGGACTCAGTGCTAATATCATTTGGCAATTTAGCCTGCCTGTCTCGGTTGGCAGGATGATAATGGTTGAAAGTTGACAAGTGAAATGTAATTGATTTTGTAAATTCTAGTTTATTTCTTTTTAAAATTTTTAAATTGAAGGTCCTGTGGATTATAGGACCATTTCAACACAAACTTTTTTTTCATGATAGTGATAAAGGTGTTTTTTTAAATAGAAATTGACCTGTTCATTCTCAGTAGAAACCAAACTAACTGCATGGAGATATTCTGAAGAATATTTCAATGGCTAGTGCAGGGACCACTAATTTGAGTATGTTTTCTGCGATGGCTATCTTTTTTTTTTAAAATTAATGTTTTTGTTAAATAAGATTCATGAGAATGATAACAGAGTTTTAGGTTGATTGGAGTAAATGCATTATGAGACCGACCCATAATTAGGATTAACCATGAAATTGATCTGCTGACATCTTGGTCTCACATTGGTGAAAATTCATTCGTTCATAAAATTGAAAGAGAAGACTATCTATGGTCCAGAGAATCTGAATGATAGTGGGGTACCAATGCACATCCACCATGGTGGACTTTCTATTGTATAGTGTTATCCGAGGGATAATGTATACAGAATAAATAAATATAAATAAAAAGCCTTCACACCATTTGTTTGACAATTGCAGCCTAAGGGCTCGTTTGGAATTGTTTATCTAAGAAACACTTTTACTTATAAGCGTTTCTATCAAAAACGTTTTTATTATAAAGACGTTGAAATTTTCATAAGAAACCGAAGTGCTTTTTGAAAAAGCACTTGGGCATGCTTCCCGAAGAAGCAAATGACAAGTGCTTCTCCAGAAAGCGCTTTTATGGCCCAAAAGTGCTTCTAAACTTTTCTGCCAAACCCTGTCAGAAGTACTTTTGGTTGTCATAAAGAGCTTTTAACTATTCCAGAAGCACTCCCAAACAGACCCTAAGAAGCACTTTATATACATAAATTCAACTAGTTTATCTAATTATATGGCAAAGCACTATACTAACAACAGAATGCATAAACAAAGAATTTTTGAAAGCGTGGTTGGCTTGTGTTGATGGATTCTGAGTTGTGGGGCAGGTACGTAGTATAGGACATGAAAGTCTTATGCTCGATTGGTGCCTATAATTGGATTGAATTAGATAATTCAATATATTTAAGGTATATTAAAAGAAGATGAAAAAATGTTGTCCGTCGGTGATAAAAGATACATTTCTCATAAAGAACACTTATCTCATGCAATCATGATGAACTTAACTATAGACTATGTAAAAAAAAAAAAAGTCCCCTCAAATACTCCTTATTTCTAAATTTGTAATCTTTATCCTTAAAGTCATCTCCACGCAAACTGGTGGAGCTAAAAAAATAATTGAAAAATGAAATTGAGACATGTGTATTTGTGTGTGGAAGAGTTAGGTCGAATGCAATTATCTCATGGCTTGGATCCAAAATTCCAAATCAAACTTGAATAGTTTAGTCATGACCTCATTTCCATAACCAAAATTGACCAATCTTCAACTGCACCCTTCCCACTCCCTCTCTTTTCGTCTCTCCCACAAAAACTACTCATTTGTCAATCATCTCTCTTTCTCTCTCTTTTCTCTGTGTATGTCTGAGATTGAGAAAGAGAAATGTGTCCCCTGAGGCTGATTTTGATCTTCCTCTCAGCCACTCTGGCTGGCTTCTTCGTCCTCAGAAACCTCAAATCCGACCCCAAATTGGATACTCCGCACCATGAAGAACATGAGACCAACCACCACCACCAAAACCCCAACAACTCTCCTAACCGATTTTCCAAGGTTCCCAATCCATTTTCACCTTTAATTCTCATTCAAGTTTCGTTTTTGTCTTCTGGGTTTTTCTCTGTTTGAACAATTTGGCTGTTTCATGTGCTTGCAGGTTCGGTCAGCCATGGAATCAGGGTTCTGGACCATTGTGGACATGGGCAGTGGACGCTATCTCTGGAGGCATTTTGTCTCAGCGTCCCCAAAACCATCGAATTGATCTTCTTTGGGGCACTTGCTGTCGCTTATAATAACACACACGTCCAGGTTTGAGATTGACTATGGTGGCTTATCATATCATGTTGTTACTTGTTAGTAACGAAGGTTCATTTTGGTAAGAAAAGAATCCAAGATGTTGTAATTTTAGACCCAACTGAAATCCGAATGTTGTATGCTCTCTGAAAATGGCGCTGTAGCTGTAATTACCATTCAGCAACAATATCCATCCCATTGTATTGTAATATTGCTATTTCCGTTATCTGGTTTTTGTATTGACTATCAAGTATTGAAGTGTGGTGTGGTTCTCTTACTGTGGAAATATTTCACAAGGTCAATATCCACCTCCCCATCTCACTGTATTTATGTGCTATATAAACCAAGGCTCACAACCTTTGGCTGCTTTTATACATTATACGTTTCCTTGTTAATGTTATTTATAACAAGACCATGCTATAAGAAATTCTCCTTTATCTTTCAACAATGCTATCAGTGTAAACCATTTGAATGTACATTAATCAGTAAGAACAGATACTTCACTTGATGTTAATGAAAAGGCCAAGGAAGGTATATTATGAAATGCACATTTACAACGCCAAAGGTTGGGATCCACCAGTATTCACACCTATGGTTGCACGCACAAACATAAGTATCGTTTCTATGTCTGTGGTGAGGGATTTTGTATCTGTTTCTTGGTTAAGCGTAATGGTATTGCTGTTTGCCATGGCTGCTTTGTTTCTGTGCTTCGTTTCTGGTTAATTCAGTTTGGGATTTGAAACCCAGAGAATCTCTCTCTCATATACGGCCTAGTGCCTCTGTTGTATCCTGTGAAGCAAAGTGATTGTGTTGCTTATTTGTGCTGGACTTCATAAACTTCTTCTTGGTTGTTGACATGTGTTAGGGCATCTGCAAGGGAGTGTTGTGATGCCATTCATGTTAGTGCTTTGTTTCTGGCTCGTTAAGTTTGGGATTTGAAACCCAATATAGAGAATCTCTATCATACACGCACACATGCATGTGCAGCCTATATGGCCTAATGCCACTTTCGTATCCTGTGAACAAAAGTGATTGTATTGCTTAGTTGTGCTGGACTTTATAAACTTCATCTTGGTTGTTGACATGTGTTAGGACATTTGCAAGGGACTGGTGTGATGCCAGTCATGTTACTTCTGTTTGAGATGTAATTCATATGTGGATTTTTAGTCTCTAGTAATGGTAGTTTCTTGTGCATCCTTGCTTGAAAATTTAGGCCAAGATTGTACATTTCTGGTTTTCTGATTGTAGTCTGTCCCTGTATGTGTTATCTTTTTCCATCATATGAATTGCAATATGACTCTTTTATTCCATGTTAATTGCTCCGGATTAATGCTTCTCTCCTATGTGTCTATGTTGCTTTACCTCAAATTTTGTACCTGTTGTTCCCTCAGTTGAATTTTATTTATTTATTTTTAAAATAGGAAACATTCATGTCTTTTTCCAGTGAGCTCTTTCAATCTTCAAGTTTCCATGAGGTAGGAGCATTTGATTTGAGATCATTTGAAAGTTGAATGCTTAGAGTTTTATATTCTCATAGTGTTTTGCCAAAGTTATCACACATATCAATAGAGTCGGCTCCTTCTTTTGTAATCTCTGTTTCATCATCATTACAATCATATAATGTTGTAGTTATCTGATGTTTCTTCATTTTCATTACAAAACTGGACATCTTTCATGTGAAAGTTCCGATTCTTTTTATTTGTTTTGACAAGTTTTAGAACATGACCAACTAAGCATACACAACAAACTTCAGGATAATTTTCGACATACTTTAAGCTTACCGATAGAGAATGAATTTTGAATTCGTAACCACTAACATGGGGTCGTGTTTTGCTTCTTGAAGTCTAGCCACTAAATATGAGGTTAGCTTGGAAATTACTAGATGGTGTCTTAGGATTTGGATGAACTGGATTTCAGTTTCTGTAAATCGTAAAGCATATGAACAAATTGAAAGTTGTATCCTGGCATTGTAGCAAACTCAAGATCGACTTGATATTGATGTTTGTATTTACATTCCAAGAGTAGCTGAGTGCCTATGTATATGGTACTCAAGTGCTTTCTTATCTTTGTTGTTTCCTTATAATTCTCATCAGAATATAGTAACTCACCTGATCTTCAATACCCAAGCTCCGAACACCATAATTTGGCAATGTAATTAAAGCCTTAATCGTTACGGCATGTTGGGTTGCTACAACCAACATGGAATCACTCACCTGATCTTCTTTGATTGGTTGGATGTCGAGGAATCGACAATGGGACCTGTATGCATCTCCAGTTAAAAATCACTTACGCACATTTATACCTGTTATCAATTATGGTTCCCTATTCAAATGATCCATCCACAGTTTGATCGACATCCATTTACTCCCTTCACAAATTCAAAATGATGCTTATTTGTAATGCATGATTTAAAACAGAAGTAAGGCAAATAAGATCAAGAAATATGGGGGTTTCCTGTAGAATCTATCATCTCATAGAAAGAAAATCAAACCTCCTCCAAACCCAGATCAAGAAATATGGGATAAATAAGAAAACGAAAATAAAATTTTACTTGACACGATCTTTTGGTGGATAAAGAAACAACCGGCCACGTGGCAAAAACATGGGTACTCTTAAGTACCACCACAAGATCCTGACCGTAGAAAACCGAATCTGAGGCGCAGAGTTCAAACAGTGAAAAGGGTAAATAAAATATATTCCAACGGTCGAATTGGATTCACTCCATTTTAGTAGGAAACGCCTGTCTGTCTGTCTGTGTGTGAGAGAGAAAGAGAGAAATGAGGCAGAGAAGAAAGATTGGATCAGAAATCCCAGAAAACCGAATCGGGGAGGAGAAAGAAGCAGAAGAAGGACGATTCTTCGCATGCTATCTGTTGACCTCTCGCAGCCCCCGCTACAAAGGCCACACCTATATTGGGTACCTTCCATCTTCCCCCAATTTTTTTTATTCTTATTATTATTTTCAAATTCTCAATCTGTTCAGAATAATCAGATCAATCTTGATTTGAAAATTTTCGATCTGAACTTCTTTAAAGTTTGGGACTTTCTTTTAGAGCTTGGATTAATACGAGAGCCCACTTTAACTCTCTGTCTTTGTGTGTGTTTCTTTGGGTGATGCTGATACAGATTCACAGTGAACCCACGGCGTCGTATAAGACAGCACAATGGTGAAATAGGGCAAGGTGCTTGGAGAACGAAGCGGAAGCGTCCATGGGAGATGGTCTTGTGCATCTATGGTTTCCCAACTAACGTTTCTGCTCTCCAGGTCTCTTCATCTCTTTCTTTTTTTTCTCTTTACAATTACTTGTCTATGCATTGCTCTGTATGATCTATCTATGTTTTCAATTTGATTGATTGGGACCAAATTAGATACAAATTTTCTTGAGAATTATATTCTGATAATTTTGTCATTTGAGGATATTTCCAGCTTGGTTGGGTTGGGACCCATCTTGAGTTGGCACCAATTCTAGGATCAATTTGGACCTGGTTAAAATTTGATTAATTGGGATTGGTTTTTATTATTATTTTAGGATTGATATTAATTGGAAATTTGGGACCTTCTTTCTAATATTCCCTTTGGAACTTTGCAGTTTGAATGGGCATGGCAGAACCCAACTGTATCAAAGGCAGTTAGGCAGGCTGCTGCAAGCTTTAAATCCCTGGGAGGGCTTGCCAGCAAGATCAAACTTGCATACACCATGCTCACCCTCCCTCCTTGGCAGAGGTATCATCTATTATCTTCCATGTGAGTTGTGAATGGATGAATATACATATGCTTTTGCTCTTATTGATGGAAAGTGATATTGTTTGTATGTATCATCAGCTTGAACATCACTATAAACTTCTTTTCAACCCAGTACACCAAACATTCTGCTGGTTGTCCACGCCTTCCAGAACAGATGAAGGTCAAAGTCTGCTCCATGGATGAGCTTCCTTCATGTACTAAACTATCTGATGACCTTTTGGAAAATGAAGATGAGTGGTGTAATGAAGGGGAATTTGATGAAGATATGAATACCAGTACACTACACGATGAAACAATATCGGACTTCATGGGTCATAATTCAGCAGATGATCAGCAGAGTGATAGTGGCAATAGAATGAATGAAGTATACAGATGCAGTAAAGAAGTAGGAGAAGATGAGTGGTATAATGGAAGAGAATGTGATGAAGCTATGAATGATGGTACATTACAGGAAGAAACATCATCTGATCTTATAGTTCAAAGTTCAGCAGATGATCAGCAGGATAATACCGCCAAGACAAACAAAGCACATCAAGGCAGTCAAGAAGTAGGAGAGGATTGTACAGAGCAATTTGGTTTTATCGCATCGCCAGTGAGAACGCCATCTTCAAATGTCACCACCTCATTTGGCACAGAAGTAACTAAAGATATAGGATCTGCTGATGCCATTAGTGTTAAATTGGGCCAACCTGCAATGGAACAATTGACAACTATAGTTGCAGACCATCAGTCGCCCAGCAGAAGCTATCTCCGGCCTTGTGGAGCTGAGGTAATAGATTTGACAACCCCAGCTTCCCTATGCAGAAGCCATTTATGTGGAAAGAAGAGTAGAGTTGCTCCTGTTTATCCTAGGATTATTGACTTGACTAAGTCTCCCAATTTCATCCAACTATAGAAGGACTTGGACATGTATACTACAACAATCAAACAAGTTTATATATGTTTGATGATTTTATGGTTTGGTCGAATAATTTAGTGGAATTTATTGTCATCTTTGCCTGATGGCACATTGTTAGCCTTCTGGTTCAAGTCTTACAGTTTGAATGAAATAAAAGATCTTTTTTACTCACTTGCTACATTTCATTCTGTTATTGTATTTCACATTTCATCTGGTCTATGAATTATGAGACTGGAAGACGTGCTGTGTTGCTAAATTCTTTGTTGGCATACTGGTATTTCCAAGTTAATTAGAGCGATTTTAAGTTACAACTAGCTATCAAGTATAATTCAAGAGGCAGCTCTAATATTTGGTCAAACTAACAAAGTAAGAGTAAATTTACTGGACAAATAGAATCAGTTCATTGATTTGAATCACTTTGTAACTCACAAGGTAGACAATTAAAGAAACTAAAGCCGATCAAAATTGTGGTGCAAGTATATTCAATACTCAGTTCTCTGCATTACATACAGTGAAAATTAGACAACTACAACCATCACTTGTAGAATGAATGTCATAACAGCCAGGAGCTCATCCATTAACTATTGGGACCAGTTACAGTAGCGGATGTCGGCTAATGATTGGTTGTCCGCATCTCAATGTTAGTTGGGTTACAAGCTTCCACTAGTTTGTGTTTCACCAATGTCGAAGGTAGTTAGATCAACATCTTCAGATAGCACAAGATCAGCCCAGTTAGACAGTTCGCTAATGATTGGTTGCCCACATTCTCAAAGTTACTTAGGTTGCAAACTTCCTCTACTTGGGTTTGACCAATGTCGAAGGTAGTCGGATCAAAAACATCATAAGAGACCACATAATTCTCAAAGTTATTTGGGCTGCAAGCTTCCTCTACTTGGGTTTCACAAAGTTGTTGTTCAACATCAAAAATAGTATGCTCCTCAACGAATGTCGAATCCAACGGATCAACATCATAAGAGCACACAAGATCACCACCAGTTAGACTAAAATAGCAGCCTTGTTGTACATGTGACGATGATTCTATTGATCCCATTTGATTATCTTTTTTCATCTTTTTGTTTGTGCTCATCTTCTTTTGTTCTTGATCTTGTGATGAACGCTTTAAATTTGTTTCCTTAACCCCGACCCTATCGTTCTTCCTCATCCGAGAAATCACGAAATCGAAATCGTAACTACGATCAGTGTAGTTATTCTTGGGACCAACAAAAAGGCTATATTCATCTAATAACCATGTTGTGTGCTCCTCTGAACCTTGATTCTCATATTGAAATTTTTGTTTTCGTTCAACGGCGTTAGAGTTTCCATTGGCCACAACCTGTTTGGAGGATTCTGTTTCGCTCCAAGTACCGCCGTGCCCAACGTGCAATCCATGAGCTTCGGGGTTAACCTCTTGAACTCGGAGAAGAAATACAAGTTTTCATCAACAAGTTGAGGCCTTCTGTACTCTTTCCAAAGCTCCAACAGCTCTGAATTGTTGCTGAAGAGATTGCACTCATGGATGACGTTGTGTTATGACGACGTTAACAGTTGTCTCTCTAGCAACAACTCCTGGAGAAAGAAACTCACAAGCTCTTGATCAGTGGGGTGGAAACGGAATCCTAACGGCACATTCTCATGTGACATTGCTTGCTGCTGCTAGTTAACTAACACAAGAGAAAAGAAGTTCTTGTTCCTCTTTTTATGTGTTGCTGAAGTTTTGGTGTGGAGAAAGAGCAATAGATCTCACTGGTATTTATAAGCAGTGAGTGTAGTAGGGTTTTTAAGTTTCCTTGGTGAGCAGGGAATAGAAATCCATATGATATAAGGAAACTCTTTTTTTTGTTTTAAATTTGTAAGAAATTTGGAAAGTTTGTTTTTTTATAAAGAAATTTGGAAACTCAGAGTCGGTTTTGTCAGGTGAACTTTTAACTTTAAAAGTAATGACCCATATAATGTGGAGGTAGAGATCCAACGGCCACACATGCTGGAGCGTGCTAATCTGAATAGTTAGTAGTACTGTGCTACTTCCTTATTTGTTTTATATGTTTTTTTAATTCCTTTTTGAAAGGGAAGATATATATTGGTGAAAATTAGTAGTAATAATTTAATTATTAATAATTATATAAAGCAAAAGATGGAGAATGGTGAAACATTCAAAATACCAAAAAATGCCCTTGGTTAATGCAAACATTAAGAATTGAAATTATTAATTAAATTAGGATAATATGGTAAATTCACACTTTTCCATATTTAAAAAAAATGAAAATTAAAAGAAAAATCAAAGAATGGATTCTATTTTTATGGAACACAACTACCCATTATCTTTTTTAATTCTAAAATAAATTAAAATTTTTTTAAAAAAAAAGTCTCTTGCAGGCGCGGAAGCACGTACGCGTCATTTTTTTAAATGTTGTTGTACTCGTATCCATTTTAAGTGAAAAAATATTACATTTGTGGAATTTTTATTAATTATTATTTTAAAATGTTTGAAAAAATAAATCACGAAGGTAAAAATAACCACAACACAAATTTAGAGTTATTCTTAAATAATTTAATAACGTTGCATACTTAAAATTTGAGTATAGAGAATTGGGGAAAAAATTGTTTGAGTTCGAGCAATGCATGAATAGTCGTATTTTGTATAGGAAAAATTTGGGTTTGAGTACTCTAGAATTGGAGATTGCCAAAGTTCAGCCTCATCTATCATCATTCAAGATAGAAATCAAAGAAATAGGGAAGACATCAAAACGATCCAAAGACAAAGAAAAATTGTGCCCCATAATAGTTAAATGATTAGCAACACAATTTTCATCTTTATAAACATGAGATAGACGACATAATAAAATTTAAGAACTTCGAAGCCTTAAATTACACTCATAACCGCAAGGTTATCTTATTATCTTAGTTAGTGTTATGACCTATCTCTTTTTTTCTTTTCTTTTTTGGCCAAAGTTAGGAAGGAATAGAGGAAAGTCACACACACGTACCATGGAGGCAAACTTAGGACCACTAGGGAGCACACCAAAGGCCTAGGCCTATCCCCACCTTTATTTTGCTATGTTTTTTCATTTTAACTCCAAATACTTTGATTGGTAAAATATAGACATTAACTTAAAATTTGAAGTAACTATGGAAATTTTGAAAAGTAAATAGCCTTTGCTAATAAATTTTGGAATCTGTAAAGAAGAGTATCTGGAAAAGAAAAAATAAAGCTTTGGAAAAAGGATTTGTCAAATTTTTGTTTTTTGTTTTTTGTTTTTGGTCAGATTGGAAAAAAAAGAGTTTAACCAGTGCAGAAGTCCCATGTTTCTGGATTGAGTTGATAATTTCACAATAATCTCTCAAGTTCTTGCAAGCTTTTTTAATTTTTTTGGTCAAAAAAGAACAGGGTAGTCGCTTATTTTTATTGCATGTAGCTCAAACCTTGACATCAGGTGTTTTGAGTTCAACTATATGATAAGCACTTGGAGAGCAGGACAGAAAAGGGGTCCCTCTCATAGTTAGCATTCAACTACCACAACGCTTACAAATTCTTTAATCTTTTTTAAAGGATCCAAATCATTGAATAATCTCAGGAAAAAAAGAAAAAGAAAAAAGAAGGGAGAATGCTGCGTTTATCAAGATCAGTATCAAGATATTCAAAACTAGCTAGTTTAATATATATGTAAAATAGATATGAAAAATAAATGCAGAAGCTCCCTTAATAAAAATAGATAAGAAAATACATGACTACTTTGAATCTTTGTGACCATGTACATACAAGAACAGCAACAAATTTATTAAGACTGTCATGACACTCCCAAGGACAAACACAAAGTTGAAACTTTTGCAGACTGAAATGTACAAATAAACATAAGATGCCATGGGAAAGCTGGCAATTTGTTACTATTGTGGCTGATGCTGTTCTAGTTGTTCTTCTTGTGGCTGCAGTTGCAGTTGTTGCTGCTGCTCCTGCAGCTGTTGCTCTTCCTCACCTTGCCAAACCCAGACTATATCTTGCAGAGCAGGCCTTATGTCCTCCAGCATCTTCTGGTATTCCAATGTATCTCCATTTGATTTCTTCAACTCAACCAGATGAAAAGTTGGAGTAATCTGAAATATCTCTGCATCTATGGACAAAATCCCCATTCTACCTTCCTTCAGTGCATCCATTTTCAACAATCCATCATCCTTCTTCTTCACTTTGAGCTTCAGATGCTTAGCCATTTCTTCCAACTTTGAGATGATGACTGGGCCAGGTTGTCTGGAAGTGAATCTTGCTTCTCTGTTGAGAGAATCTTTTTCGAACAAGCCAGACAGATCAAAACCAGCAGAAAGGGAGATAATATCAAAAGCATTCAAGTTTGGAGGTCTCACTGGTTCTTGCTTTGCCTCAGCAGCCAAACTACTATTCTCAGAGGGACCAGAAGCTTCTGCACTTATTGGAGCCACATCCTTGTTTTCTATTTCAGATTTCATATTTTTGGAGTTTGTTCCCTTTCTGAACCAAGAACTCTCCTTAACTTTGGCTAAGGAAACCCTAGTATTGGGATTTGGATCCAACATCTTATACAGTAGCCTACGTGCTTCTGGTGAGAACCAATTAGGGCATCTGAATTCTGCTTTGCCAATCTTCCTGTACATCTCCATCAAATTTGGATCATGAAACGGGAGATAACCTGCCAATAAGACATACAAGACCACCCCACAAGACCAAATATCAGCTTTCACACCATCATAGCCTCTCCTGTTAATAACTTCGGGAGCAACATAGGCAGGAGTACCACAGGTGGTATGAAGCAGACCATCTTGGCGCTTGCTTTCAGCGAGGGCACTTAACCCGAAATCAGAGATTTTTAAGTTATCATTCTCATCTAGCAATAAGTTCTCTGGCTTTATATCCCGATGATAGACACCCCTACTGTGACAGAAATCAAGTGCATTGATTAGCTGCTGAAAATATTTCCTTGCAACGTCCTCCTTCAGTTTTCCTTTAGCAACCTTGTTAAACAGCTCACCGCCTTTAGCACATTCAATGACAAAGTATATCTTAGTTTTGGTGGCCATGACCTCATAAAGGTGTATAATGTTAGGGTGCCTAACCAGTCTCATAACAGATATTTCTCTCTTGATCTGATCCATCAGCCCAACCTTCATAATCTTATCTTTGTCAATAACCTTAATGGCCACACCCTGATTAGTTATCAAGCTCCTTGCATAGTAAACCTTGGCAAAAGTGCCTTGACCTAGTACTCTCCCTATCTCGTATCTTTGCATCAGCACATTCGATTTATTCTCCATTCCAACCTAAAAAAGCTAATAAACAACAAACACACAACTTCCCCCCTGCTAATATGATCTAATGATCCACAATCTAGAGAGCAGGAGTTTATAATAATACAAGAAGTTCAACCGTCCTCGCAATGGTCATGCATTAACACAACCGGCACTGCATACATACTAGCTGGCCCAACTCGATTTTGGGAACCAAGAGAAAACCAATTGTGATTTACAGGTCCAGCACCAGCAATAATCAAGAAGGACAGTTCTATTATAGACACAACCTCACGGAAGGCAGAGTCGTGAGCGCTCAGGCACATCTTTCAGCATTCCCGGGATTTTTACTTCCAAAAGAATGTTCAAATTATGCACACAAACACTAACTCGATGCTCTTTCAACAAAATACTGGAAATTTTGCACAAATTTGCGGCTTAAAGCCTTTGAACCCTGAAAAGGCACAAACAGCACCGCCATCAAAACACAAAAAAGCAACAACCTTTCTCACTTCTCCCTAAATTAAAACCAACCCTTTGGAACAATTATACGTAGTGACTCATATTAAGCTCTAATTTAAGGAAAAAAAAATTGAAAACACATAAAGCTTCAAAGTTAATTCCATTTTTTGTTTTCAAGATATTAAAAAAACCCACCCGATTAAGCAGAGGAGCCAGAAAAAAGTACAAAGGAACAGATCTTAATGGAAAAAACTAGCTAACTCTTCTATTTGCGCAAATCAGCATCAAATGTTAAGGTTGTTTACTGAAAATTACAATTCCTTTATGTTTCAATCAACTCATAAATAGCATAAACAAATTTAAAAGGGAACGAAAATAAAATAAAATAAAAGTCGGAAACCATACCTTTTGGTAGACGAAGAAGCTCTTGCGAGTATGGACCCCCAAAACCGGAGGCCGAACAGAGACAGAGAGAGAGAGAGCAAAGTTGGTGCTCAAATTTAAAAAATTTACGTTAAAATTAACTTTATTATAATTAAAAGTTTTTGGGTCATTATATAATATATTTACCTGGTTTGACCATAAAAATAAAAAGAAGTATATTACCTGGACGGCCACAAACCAGGAACACAATCTGTGGGCCTAGCGTTGCGTGTGAACCCATGCGATGCGAGAAAAGCAAGTTCGAGTGTGTGCCCGCTCACGCTAACATTCCTAGAATAGTTCTTTGTTTTTTGATTTTTTGGGAAGATTTTTTGTTTAGGATCTAAATTTAGAACAAGCATAGCTCCTCTTGAGAAATGCCTAAAGATATCATATTTTTAGGTTGTATTAGCTGGCTATATAATCTAGGCAGCTAATATAATTATCTAATAGACAAGATTGATCGATTCATATAGAAATTAATAAACGTTATCGTTAGATTAATATATTTTCATAAGTGTAAGTGACAAATAGTTTGATATTATTTTAAACGTCATTTACTCTTGGGAGTTCCTTCATTTTACTCTTATATAAAAAGTTTATGAATTCGCCAATCAGTGGCGGATCTAAGAATATGTTTACAAGAATATTACAAATTACAGTTAATTAAAATGAACATAGAGTTGATCTCATACTAATCCATGACCATGACTCAAAGTTACTCACTTGCCCACCTTATCTTTGGGGATTATGATAATACATTTTAGTTTTGTTGATCGGCTTCTTATTATTACATAATTGGATAGAGAAAAAAAAAAGGACTTTAAGGATATATCTTGTAATGGTGGACAACATCTATATAAAGAAAGCATGGAGAGAAATTGGTTTGCGGTGGAAAGAAAAAAAGTGCCAAATTCCAATTTGGACACTTGAAGCTCATATCATCTGCAAAAAGAAAACGTGGCCACCTGCTGCCTTATGAGCCTGGTGACTGTTAGGTTTGGTATTTGATTTGCTTTAGCTCCTTCACCAACCAAACTCAACTACAAGCAAGAAAAAAGTCCAGTCGACATAGTTTTTGATTGTTTAATAGAACCACAAGCCCAACACTGTTGCATCAACAAAAATAGCCCAATACCACAATGCAAAATAGAAATCATTGCCTCGTTTATCTACACTTACATATTGAATGTGCGTAAGAGAATCCATGTGACAAGGGCTCCTTAATTGCAATTCTAATTTGGTTGGTTTTTATTTTTTCGCCACAGGAAAAGAAAGTTGGTTTTCTTACACACAGTTTAAGTATCATGAAACCTAAAAATACTGATATGTAAATTAAGACTTATTTCCACTAGTTAGACTCCATTGACATTAATACGAGTTAATAAACTAACTGCACTCGTTTAGGACTGCTAGCTTTGAACGGAACACTATGTTAATATGTATTTTTTTCTAGAAGTAAGTACTTCAATGTCAAAAAAATTATTTAAATGTGAAGTGCTTCCTAAACAAGGCACTTAGAATTGATTGTTTTAAGTTTTTTTTTCACCAAACAAGTAGATAACACTTTGGTCCTTTCAAAAAGCAGTCCAAACCTAACTAAAATTTTAGTAATTTTCAAGTGTTTTTGCCCCTTTTTTTTTTTCTTCTAGTAGTGCCTCTTTTTATTTCGGCCGTCTTTTCCACCATCTCAAAAGAAACATGACGATTGAGGCTAAACCAACCAACCAACCAACACATACATCATGTTCTTAACAATTTGCAAGCACCTTCCAGGTTCCAGGAATGACTTGACATTTTATAAATGCATGTCAATTCGAATTAGGTTATTTTAGAATAGGTTGACTTAGTAACATGAATACACGTTTATTCTTTAATCCATTTTCAATAATAATGGTATTCTTGAGACTGAGATTTTGATTCACAGATCGCCTTAATCGCCGCTCTTAAGGCAACAATTACAGGAAAAATTGTCTCAAAGGTTCGTTAAAGGCCACCCCCAGCTTATATAAACAACAATTATTTTCAGGGGTCTTTAACTAATTATATAATAACAGACTCAGAATTCAAGCAATTCAGTGAAGCACATGGCACCTGCCTCCAGGCTCAAAGCCATGCTGCATCTGCTTTAATTTTGCAGTGTGCTGGTGGAAGTGATATAACTGCAAATGCATTTTTTAATGGACATGCACATAAATTATCTGCAGAGTTTTTTATTATAGAAAAAGCGATAGTAATTTATTGATAAAAAAACATAATAAAGTACAAAGTAATCATAATGTCAAATATGAGTACATCATTTGAGTGATTAAACATAAAAAAATAATTTGGTTTGATAATATATAGAGAGAATTACACATAAACATAAAAAGACTTCAACTTCAATTTGACAAACAAAAACATATGTACTCATACTTACCATACAAATTTACCGCGCAACGAAAAAATTGACAAATCCGTATTGAAAAGTAAAATACACAAACTTCAGCAAAAGGCAGAGCTATTGAGAATGCAAAATGAATAGAATATGTATGTATGTGTAGCTGACTTTTACAGTTATGATGAATAAGAATACTCCAAATAGGATCAACATGAACTATTATAAAAAATGCAGCAAAAAAATATGCTTTGTCTTAATGTTGGCTCAAAACGTTAGGTCTAAATTTAAGAAAGGCTGCGTTTCACACCCAAGGACCTTAGCTAAACCCAAAGGTTGGGTTTACTGGGTTTTGATCCAAATTGCCTTGGAACTTCACAATCAGTGATGAAAGAAAGCTAAACTTTGGCAAATTAATTAATATACAAAATTATAACACTCAATTCTCAGGATATTATTATATATTTTTATTTTCTACTAAAATATTCAATAATCACAAGCCGATCCTTCAAAGTAGCAAAGATGCATGAGGCTTGCCACCTGCGTGTGTATATATATTTTGGTTAATTAGCCAGACCCTTTTTATTTATTGAAGCAAAACAATGCTTCAATTCAACGCTTCCAAATCACAAGCACCACAGCAACTTCTCTAAGCAACCCAACAAGAGAAAATTTTTTTTGTCCATGGCTAGCTTCTCATCCACACTTGAAGATCACTACCATGGAGGAGCCTCTGCTTCTGTTTCAATTCCATTCGATTGGGAATCTCAACCAGGCACACCAAAATCCAAGTACCTCCAAAACCCTACTCTCCCTCCTCTCACACCTCCACCTTCCTACTTTTACACAAAGACCAAAACACCCTTGAGGAAAAAGCACTCCAACTCTCTTCTTTTTCACAATATTTTCCCCAAGATGCGTAGTAGTACTAGTACTTCAAGAAAAACATCATCCCCAGCCTCTTATTCACCATCTCTTTCTTCTTCTTCGTCTTCGTCAGCATCCTCAACAACATATTATTCAGTCCCATCTTCCCCTATAACACCTTCGAAATTCCGGGAACGGGGTAGGTCGATGTCAAGCCCAAAGGTGCTGGTTGATTCAAGGAACATCCATTGCCATGATCGGTACGAAGACTATGGCTCAAGAGTTTCAACTAGAACAGGTTGCTATTTAAACTTCATTAAGGTGTTCCTTAGGGAATTTCATTAAGCTTTTATAATATTAGGTTTGCTTTAGCATTAAACATGCTTTGTAAACAAGTCGTAAAAGATCACCAATTAGCTTAACTATATCAGATTGGTACTTGGATTAATGAAATTAATGCACGTTATTGAGCTGTTAACTTTTTTTTTTTTCTCTTGTGCATGCCATTCGTGAATGAACATATATAACTTCTCAATGCAGAGAGAATGCGTATGCTTTATTTCATATACTATAAATGCGTTGATTACTCAACTGCGTGTGAGTGAGTGAGAGCTTTACCGCATAAATTAATCAGATGCATGCGTGACATATTTAAATCAGCTCAAACATTTGGACATGCATGGGTTGGTACAGTTGGTAAAGTCCTTGTATTGTGTGTAGACCTACTAGTATTTGAGTTTTTATTACTAGCAATCTTCGTTGGTACGCGATCTGTAATTTCCTATATAAATTCATACCGATAGCCACTGAAAATTGAATACCACACGTAAATTTTTCTAGCTCGAGATTATAAGTTTGTCCTGGCAGTGGTGGTGAAAGCAGTCAATCTCTTCTTAAACTTTGTTTTATAAATTTTTTTTAAAATAAAGCCAACCTCCCAGCTTCTTGCCGCATGTCTTGTTAGGCTTATTTTTTAGGCCCATTTCCGACCCTATAATTGGCCACCAATGTCCGCCTAAATTCATGTTCTTCTCATGGCTACCAAAGAAAAAAAACATGAGTTGCCGGCCCTATAAAAACTTTTTATTATTATGATTATTATTAATATATTGGGGTTTTTGAAAGGAAAAGTGAGATTAAATTTGTGTTTTTGTTGCCAACGGGGTCTAGTCCAATAAAAAATGACATTAATTTATAAATAAGAGGTCTTAATTTTGAACTCTCATAACATCTTAATTATGTATGTGTGAGAAATCTTCATATCCTTTAGTTTAAACTATCATTTATACTAAAAAAAAATCTGTACTTTTGTTTGTACAAAATAAATTCAATAAGAAAAGATTGTTAAAGATTGGGGTAAACATGGGTGCGAATTGATAGCCTTGAACTACGGGTCAAACAAGAAAGATATAGCTTGTTTTCTTATGTCAGAATGGAAATGTATAATTGTCCATCTTATTGGGTTTTCCCTTTTTCTTTACCTACCACCATGCATGATGCTTACACTAACGGTGAGTCGGTGACACCGCTGCACCACAGAGATGAATTATCACTTGAGCTTGAGCGTTCATGGGGGATAGGATCTAAATACAACTTCAATTTGTCCTTTTGGTGCCTACTAAATATGAACTGTGCTTTAGATAGGGGATCGGCTTCCCCTTTTATTGATCTCTTAAATAATTTTGTTTGAGAGACACTCTTTAGGATTCCTTATGAATATTTTTTTAACGATCTAAATATTTTATTTTTAAGTCTACATTTATAGATCATCCTTGTAAAAAATTAGACAAATCAGAAGCCGTTTCAACATTTAATTATGTCATACAAAATTAATGAACACAGTACTTCAATAAAATACTAAAATTTCAATAATTCAATTGAGTAGTCAAATAATATCAGTTTCAAGTGATTTTTTGTATAGATGATCTTTGAATGAATATCTACAAAATAGACGGTTTGGATAATGAAATACAATACGGTATGGACCATATAAGGGCTTTTAATACTCTCATTATCTGACTAATTAATACAACCCACACATTCCGGTTTAGATAATACACGCTTAATTATACCTCTAGGGAAAAAGAACACACACGTTCATGTGAAAAATCCTATTTTCATCTTCTTCTCCCTAAGGTTCTTCTCTACTATCTTCTCCACAGGTTATTCTCTTCACTCTTCTCCAGGTATCCATCTCTCTCTCTCATACTCTCTCCAATATGCTTCTTCTCTCTTCTCCTGTCTTCATCTTTTTTTTCTTTATATATTTTTTCTTTTATTAAATTTTGTGGAAATTAGGTTATGAGTTTTTATTTTTGTGAAAATTAGGTTAGGAATGTAATTGCATCGTGGAATTATTTATTTGTCTATATTTTACATTGAATTGAAACTCGATGTTTCGGAGAGTTTGGTTGATGGGGAGTGGATGAGTTTGGTTCATAATTCAGTTTTCCAAAATTCAAGCTTCAGTTTGGTCGATGAATAGATTATTCGATTTAATATGGTGAATGTTGAAAATTAAATTTTAGTTAACTAAATTAACTAAAACGTATTTAGGCAAATTCATGATGATGGATGGATATATAGGATTAATGGCAAGAAGTAGCAAGTAAATTAAAAGCACTTTTAACTTCCCACTAAATTACTCGCTAATTTCCTCATGAATTTAAATTTTCATTAAATTATCAAAGTATTTATAATAATAAAAAAAATAGTCTAATCCGATGTTATTCGGAACAACACCAAATACAGTATAATTTAATCACACTATTTATCCAGAACAATACCAAACGTCTTATAATATTATAAATAAACAGTCAGTACTCTCCGAGACATATTAATACTATCTGATAAAAATTAATCAATACAGTCCGACGTACCAAACGAACCCTAAAAGTGTCCCTCAAATAATTTAACCACTGTTATTCTATACATGTACTCAAGTGCTAATTGATTAGAAAATTAATACGACACCCTAACCATTTATTTGGGCCCATTTTTCAATGTGTCTCATTACAAAAGTTCATTAAAATTGAACAGCACGTTTAGTTATGTAACAATGTTGAAACAAAAGCAAAAGTTCATTAAAATTGAACAGCGCGTTTAATTATGTAACAATGTTGAAACAAAAAAGACGAGTGCAATGATACGATAGATAATGAAGTAATTTAATATAATAATTAAAATGGTTAGACGATTTTGGATTTGTTATAGAATACTTGCAGTTATGGTCCTTCAATGAGAACCTAAAAAATGAATGGCACAGTGACTATTTTGGAGGGGGCACTAAAAGATGAAAATGCTCGTGTAAAGTGAGACATTACACCTATGACAAATTAGTAAAAATAAAAACCATAACCAAATCCTTTGGATTGTATCTATATCACCGACTTTGAGAATTTAATATCAGATTCTTGAACCATTTTCTCATACCCTTTTGTTTGTTTCTTATAATAAACATTCACCTACTTCCCATTGCCTTATAAGCACTGTCTTCCCCCATTCTCAAACTTTCTTCTTTCTCCTCCTCTCCTCTCTCTTTGCTTCCCAACCTCATCCAAAGTACAATAGCAGAATATATGTCCAGAGACAGGTACCTATTTTTCTCAAAAGGATTGTTAAAGATGGTGGGAAAAAGATATAATTTCTCTTCTTTTTTTTAAAAAATTTTGAATTGTACAAATCTTTGTATATAGATGCTTTTTTTTTCTTTTTTCTCCTGACTAATTTTAATTTCTTGTTGTTTTCTAGGGACATCATAACATTGGATGAGATAGGAAAGAAGATCAGGAGGGAAAGTGATCCATCTGGTGATGATCAAATGGGAACCATGAGCACTGCTCGACATAATAATTCCTTTGGTCGTCCTCAAGGGATGATGATGATGAACAACACAACCTTGAACACAATCACACCTTGTGCTGCATGTAAGCTCTTGAGAAGAAGATGTGCTGAAGAATGCCCTTTCTCTCCCTACTTCTCCCCTCATGAGCCCCAAAAGTTTTCAGCTGTCCACAAAGTCTTTGGTGCAAGCAATGTTTCCAAGATGCTAATTGTACTATTTATCTCCACTAATTATTTATGAATTACTTTGATTTTACCATACACCATAATTAATTTCATCATGTTTTTGTTTTAATTATGTAGGAGGTGGCTGAGAACCAAAGAGCTGATGCAGCCAATAGCCTTGTTTATGAGGCAAACCTGAGGCTTAGAGACCCAGTGTATGGTTGCATGGGTGTAATTTCAACCTTGCAGCAACAGATTCAATCTCTCCAACAAGAACTTAATGCAGTAAGGACTGAAATCTTGAGATACCAATATAAAGAGGCCACTAATCACATGGTTTCTTCTACGAATATTATGCACCACCATCCTTCTTTGGTTTCTACTTCTGGGATGGTGTCCATTGCTGGACCACCACAAGCAATTCCAAAGCCGCCGCCACCGCCACCGCCACCGCCACCACCGTCTTCTTCAGTTGTGTTTTCTTCGTCTTCTTCGTCTTCGGCTTCTTCTTTATACAATCCGTCTACAAACACCACAGGCTATAGCTCCATGTCCAGCGATAATATTCCATATTTTGATTAAAATGCCATTTTTCTTTGTTTAATTTCTGTTGATTTAGGAACTATCATGTTTGATAGAGTAGAAAAGTAATTTAACTTATCTCTACATATATGGGCTTGATACAGTTTCCTTTTCCTTATGATTGAGAATTCACATGAATATTATAAAGAAACATAAACTCGGAGTCTAATTTCAACAATTTATTCCAAGTTTTATAAGTTATCTCTTTTTAATGCCTTAATTAAAAAAGGTTTTATCTTCTTCAAATGGGTTTATTTGCTATGAATATTTGATCTCATTTCATGCTTATATCTTGTATTCTAATTTTCTCCATCTTATAGGGCATTAGCTGACAGACTATTCTTTAAATACAAAATAAACTTTGAAAGAACTTAAAGGTACAATAATAGATTGATAATAGATTGTGAAATCTGAAATGCAGTAGGTTGAAGCTAGACAAAAATGTTGAGAGTGTGAATACATATTAAACGTAACGATGATGCACGTGCTATCACATCACTCAATATATATTATACACTTATTTAGCTTGAGTTATGCCACGAAGATGTATTTTCCAATAGGGTTGGCAGGTGCTGACAATCTTGAAGTAGGGTTGGCACGTGTGAGGGGATTTGACTTTAGCTTTAATTTAGGTCTACATGGTACACATGCATCATGTTAATCTGTGCCAGTGAAGATGAACCAGAAACTTCATTAAACTACTTTCAGGCCGGGAGACAAAAGGTATAATCCCCTGTAAAGTTTGAAATTTTATTCGACCAAAATGTAGTTTGAAACTTTCTTCTTTACTGGTCTAGCTTTGATTTTTTTTATTTTTTTTTTTATGGGGGCTCTGCTTTGCACATTTCTCTTCTAGAGATAATTATATATGCTTGATGCTGGGAGGCAAATATAGTGATCAATCTGTGTGCCAGACAAGGGTTATTTTTGACCCATTGGTGGCATGATGCAGACCAATTTGGTGACACAATCTCTGTAGATTTGACATGCCTTGGAGTTTTTCAAATTATTCTGCCAAACAAATACCTTGTGTTATTTGGATTTTTCTGGTCATCCACAACATCAAAGAGACATATGAGAGAGAGAGAGAGAGAGAGAGAGAGAGAGAGAGAGAGAGAGAGAGAGAGAGAGAGGTATATAGTATGTATATGTGTATATGTCTCTTTCCCTTAGTGAGATTAGGGTGATGTATACCAATATACTTGATTAACAATACATAAACCCAGGCACATACATGACAATGCCTACACGTTCTAATTTTATTAGGACTTGAGTTTCCTTTGCGTGTGGAACTTAAACTGATATGGTGAAAGGCATAAAATAGGTTATATTATATATTACCAAAAAATTGGGTGAAGAGACATCAGATAGATTGCCAAAAGCTTAGTTACATCAAAGTTTGAATCCTCATTCTCGTTGATTAAATTACTTAAACTATCTCTTATATTTAAAAATAAAATAAAAGACTACCTTCTCCCCAAGAAGAGAGCACCTGTGTATATATGGTTATGTATATATACATGTTCAAGCTAATTAAATTATCACAGATTTAATAATAATACTAATAATAAATAATATAATCAGATTCACATTTTCTTTAACAGTGATTGAATAAATAATTGTTTTGACTGACATGTTGCACATTGACTCTTTCTAATTAGTTGGATGTGAACACCAATCCTGTGTGAGGTTCCTAGATATTATAATTATAATTCAACATGATCAGTTTGGTGGTTCCACAAAGAAACATGTCAAATTGTCAATCAAACATTGCATTAATTGGGCTTTATTTGAAAATGAGAGGAGCTACTAATTGCTTGTAACAGTTTGAGAAAAACCATGCTGCACAAGTTTTACTCAGTCCACATGCATTCACAATTTCGTCCTGAAGACATGGGGCAGTTGGAAACAATTTATGCGCTACAAGCTTTCACATGGCCTAATCTGAGGAGATTAAAATAAATTAAACCACTTTAGTAAACCCAGACTCCAAAACATTTAATCAGCTTATCTGCGAGATTCTACAGTGAGGCTATCATATATAGACTCCTCATGTGAACTTTCATATTAGTCACATGATCATTTCATTAAACTTAAATGAAGTTACGATTCAAATGAATCATGTGACTAATATGAAGATCCACATATATGGTTATATGATAACGACTTATCTTATATATGGTAATGGGTTGGAAAAATCAAGGCTGACCAAATCAGGCTGACCTGATTCTTTTATGAGGATTTGGACCTGACCCAGTCTATTGGGTTTTAACAAGTCAATAGAATTGAGTTCAAAACCAATGGGCCAAATTTACTTTGTTCGATTTGAAACAAAATAAAACAACATTCCATCAACAATTAATAGGTAAACAACTTTAGCTAATATGAATTTCTTGAAATAAAAAACATGCTTTTATTCGTTGGAAGAATAAAAAACACCAGCTAATTAAATTCTCACTCAACTCAACAAACAATAACCTTATATCACACACAAAATAATATTTCTCCCAACTTCTGGGTGAAACCTCCAATTCTGGTTTATTCTTGTGACAGAGAAAATACCTCCTTAGCTTAGCTAGCTAGTTAGGCCTCCTACAGTTCAATCTAATCTCACCGTTGGATCCAGTGAGTGGCTTATTATCTCCCATCTTGATCATTGCCTTGGCAAAGTCAGAATTGAAGGTATTGGCACTGCCGCTGTACGTTTTAACCAATGAATCTGTGGATCCACCATTGTTGTAGAGAATTTGGTCAGAGTGGAGGAGGCCCTTTTGGTTGATGAGGTTCTTGAAGTAAGCAGTGTCAAAAGTGTTGGGAGTTTGGACGTCCAAAGGTGCAAGGTTGTTGTCTCCTGAGCCAACGGTACTTGGGCATTTGCTTTGCCTGGCCTTGGCAAATGATGCATCAATGTTGGTCTCGTTGTATATGCGAGCTCTGAAAGATGTGCACCTTGCTTGCCCGATTGTGTGCGCTCCTGCCATCACGTAACATAACATGTTAGATTATCTGACAAAATTAACCTTTTTTGTATACAAACGTTTTAATTGTTATATATAAATGAGAATCATAGATCATCGAATGTAAACAAATGAAATACTGACACATCAGTTAAGGGGGTGCTGTGATTGTTACCAGATAGGGCTACCAAGTCCCTTTCATTGAGACCTACAGCTTGGAATCTAGTTTTGAGCTGGCTGAGGGTAGAAGTGGGAGGAGGGATGACTCCACTGTTGGCAGCAGCGAGGCTAGCTGTCTTGGAATCCCTTCTTCCAAGTTTAACATTCCAACTTGGTCCTCCAAGCTGCAACAAAATAAAAAGCAAAGTTTCTAAGTGTTAATAGAATAAATTAATATCCCTAAAAATATTGGATATTAACTGTTAATTTAGCATAATTAGTATCATGTGTTTTTGTTGTGATGTGTAAAATTAAGTGAAAAATTTGTATTTGTTACTCACAATCTTAACGGAGTCTCGAGCAGCAATGGCTAAAATATCAGCACATGAAACGACGCCGGGACATGTTTTTTCCACTTGGGACTTAATGTTATCCACAACCTCAAATCCCCTAACAGAGTTATTATTGGGACGTGCAGTCTTCTCTCCTGTGAAAGAAGAAGTGTCGTCGAGCAGTATAGACCCATCACAACCCTGGTTATGATCAATTAAACACCACAGGATTAGGTACGGGAAGGGAGATCGAACTCACGTACAAAGAAAAGGTAGACACACTACTTTAGTCAATTGGTCTAACCCACAACTAATAATAATTTTTAAGTTATTATTAAACACTAAGATATATAATTGTTTAAACATGAAACTGTAAAGTCAACATGTATGCGATGTTTACTAATTAAACACCAACATAATTTGAATAAGGAGACACTGAGAAAATTAATTATTGGTATTAGGTATGTTCATGCCCCCATGATGTTGAAAATATTTTACTGCCGTAAAGGGCGCCTTTGGGATTTCATCATCGAAGACTAGGACTTTTGCCATATATGCACGTCTTCAACCTGCGTGCAGCATATTTAAATTTTCGTAGGGGAGAACATAGAAAAGTGAGGAGAACCATGTTTTTCTTTTTCATGCAAATACAAGTTCATTTGTTTTCATCATCTCCTATACATTATTATTGTAGATGTGACACAATGATTGAACTTTGACAACAGCAGGGCAGACAGAATTTGTAATTACAAACAATATCACATGTTTTTCTTCATAATATATAAATAAAAACAAGAAAAATAATGCATGCTATCATTTCATTATTAAGAGGTAGTATGACGTGACAGCATATGAGATATACGTGTTAAAGTTCATCATAAACTGTTAACATAATAAAAAACAAAAAAATACAAATTAGGGCTGTTCATGTTTAATGTAGAGATTATTTCTGCCGACAAGTCCTACGACTTGAAAACTGATTTCAATAAAAGTTCAACAAAGCTAAAAACTAAAATAAAAAGTAAATGCAATGCAATACAAAACAACACTATTTAAATTTAAAATTTAACTTTGTTAAGCTTGAAACTCTTAAAAGATAGTCTATGAATAATATGTAGAAATATTTTTAATCAAACATACAATAAAAAATCAAACAAATTTTCATAATAGCATATCAATAATACCAAACCAAAATTTATAATTCACCCATAACTAAGCCCTAGAATACTCAATTTTAACAAAATCTCAAATCAAAGCCATACAAGAATTCATCCCTAATCAAAGCCCTAATTAATTTCAACAAAATCCCAGAGTTAAAATTCATCCTTAATTCCTAAAATACTCGATTTTAAATTAAAACTATAATTAAGGATATATAGCAAAGGAGAGAATGAGAATAATACTTCTTGTTAACAAAAGGAGAGGAGAATATATTATTGCCAAATTGCCCATCCAAAATAATAGAAGATGTAGCAAATAGAGGAAGAATTTGACCCCAAAAAAAGAGAGGAGAAACTTGTTGCTATCGGGTAGCAAAGAGAGAGGGAGAAACAAGAAGTCTAATAGGCCGAAAGAGAAGGAGAGAAGATATGAGACCACCTGGATGGGCAACATATGTGTAGGGTTTGTTTTAAATATTTTTTAATTTTTGGATGGGCTTATAACACATGTAGGTAATTTTTTTATTAAAAAAAAAAAAATTGGGCTAGGCGGGCTGCCCTGTGCATAGCACCGCCCATGAGCCGTACTTAATTAATATGTAACATAGATAAATTAAATGTGGGTTAAGTCAGTTAGCCAAGACAGTGAGCCCACCCTCTTGCACCCAGATTCGAGTCCCCTCTTCCTATAGATTGAATTAATGTAAAATAATTTAAATTATCGCTTATATAAAATAAAAAAAATGAATAAGAAATAATTACATTAACAAAGCAGTCATGAAAGTGAAGGCGAAGGAGGGAAGCTCCCATGCGCTTTTCTTTGTTCACAGCAGACTGCACAACAGATTTGACTGCATCAAAAACCTTAGGGCAACTCTTCGAATAGAAATTTGTAGAGAGCTGAGCAGAAGAGCTCCCTGTGAAACCCACAAGAAGGACAATCACCCATATGGAACACAGAGAAGAACTCCTACCAGAAGCCATTGGTAATTTCAAAAGCTGATTAAATTAACAAAGGGTTTAACAAGGGTTTAGGAGTGATAGCTTTGGCAGCTTAAGAGAGCCCTTGGTGTATGCATGGAGATTAAAAGGGTTTATATTTATAGAGGAAGAAATGAGGGGAGGGGGAGTTTGGCGCTGGCAGGTTACCTAATCTGAAAGACTAAGACTAAGTATAAGCAGTGCATGGCATGGGATTTCTACGTCTAGAACTTAATTAAATGCATTATTAATAATTATTAATTAGCCAACTGTAAGGATTGAAAATGACAGACCAAGTAAACACCAAAACACGTTTAGTGAAATGAACCAAAGGCAGACAGTCAATCGGGGAATGGATCAAAATCATACTTTTGGGGGCTCCACTGACTTTGTCTTTTAAACTTTTTTGGGATTTCGTGAAGATATCAGGCAAAGAATTGAACAATTCCAACCACACAGAAAATAATTGGAGCGCTTGGTGTTCGTAAGCTTAGATCGAAGGTTAATTATGTTAAATTTATCGAGCCTAAGAGTGTGGGAAGACCCTAATTTTTCTTTTCAAATGATTATAAAATCTTGATTAGTTCTAAGTGAGGGTGATTTTCACGTTTAAAAGATAAACGAAGAGCTAGTAGAGTGAGAAAGTAACTAGGATTCCTCATATTCATTTTAGGCCATCAATTATAATACAAAGAGATGTCAATATGGATTCAAATATGAGACTTCTGACCTGCAAAATCAAGATTATTTTTTACTGGATTAGACATTTAAACGTTTTTTCAACTGCTTATTTCTCTATATATTGAAATCGTAAAATAATAACACTTTTTATCTCACTCTCCACATTTTCAAGATTCCCTGTGGTTCTTTTTTGAACGAGATACAAACACTAGAGACTAGAAACGGCCAAAATAGAGGAAGACATCAAAAGACAAGTACCAACTAAATTTGAATCATCTTCGACTAAAAAACGAAACTTGAATAATCAAAAGATAAGATTAAAGTAATTGCAAAGACTTGTCTAGCTTCATGTAATTTCCATCTTTTCTTCCTCAGAGAAACGTAGGTAAAGCCAAAATAAATAAAGAAAAACAGTGCTCTTCTAGAAAAAATAGAAAAAAACATTAAATATGCCATGAAAAATTGAGTGAAAAATGATCTGTGACTGCGTATTTTTGGCAGGTCGTCTGTAGCTATCACATACAGATCGACAAGGGCTTTTAGACAAGAAATTTTAAGTTTTGAGTGTGACGAGATGACATTTGTAGGCAAGCAACAGATAGGGTCAATTTAGTAATGATGTTGTTTTGATTATTGATGAATTTAGTTAAGGATGGATAATCATGTCTCAAACCTTTTTTTTCTTACATAGTACGTAGTGATTTGTAAAACCGTTAATAATTAGATGTGAGTTTTATACTTAGTGGACCCACATGCATGTGGTTAGAGCTTAGCTAGAAGATTCATGATGCGACTCGCATTTATTTCTATTTGACTTCCAATTTCTGTTCGAAAGCAAAATTAAGGGACTAAAATTCAAAGTTAGGCACCATGCAAATTATGAAAATCCTATAAATGCAGTTTCATTATTGGGATTTCTTTCATTGCCATAAATGTAATGTAGAGTTGTTGGACCATTTTTATAGCCACGGAATTCGTCAAGTATAACATCATTTAGTATTCGTATATGTATTTTTAGAATTTATCTATTGAAAATTTGTGATTGTCTATGCAACTCCCTGTTAGCTGGGTTTAAAATTATATATTTATTTTTTAACTATTTTGTAATACTTGAGTTTAATTGGTATTGTTGTTATAATCTGTATTGCAAGAACCTCCTTTTAGGACTGTGTTCTTATTGTCGTAATCTGGGTTTGTGCTATGTGTCTTTAATTTAATTGAATTGCTACTGTTTAAAAAAAAAATTAGAAATAGACTCCAGATGCCCGTCTCTTCAGTGATGGCAATGGCCACCACCGCCACCCACTACAAGTGTAGCTTTCTCAAATTAAAGAGATTAATTATCTGGGGCTGCTTTCGATCACGTTTCATGCAACAACAATTTTCCACGTGTCTGCAGAAAACAAGTATCAATTCTTTATAGTGTATAATATAGCTTACATGCATCTTTTAATATATCTATTTTCCGTAGCACTTTATTTATTTATTTTCTGACAAGAAAGTCTGAATACAACTATTGTGGATGCCAATTGTTAGTGAATCGAAATAAATATAAAATTCAATTAGGGTGTAAATTGATTTGCAAACATTTGGAATATTATTCGAGAATTAATATTACAATATTCTTTATTTTTTTTTAACCTTTTTTTTAAAATATTAAATATTTTAAAATATCTTGTTTCTGCACATCTATTTTAATACAATGATATATAAGTCCAATAATGCATTCTTATCCAGTAATTAATCAAACCTTAAACCTTAAAATTTTGATAAGTTAAACCATCTTAATCTCTATCTACTCGTTCAAAGTCGACCGACTTTCTACTCTGTCTTTTTCAATTATTTATTTAAGAGGAATTCAAGTTGAATGAGTTAGTAGTTCAGATTTTGCCAAAAAACAAGGCTTGGCTTCTTAAAATTAAGAAAGAGCTTCTCCTTAAAACCACTTGTCGTATTCTAGCAAGATTGACAAAGTTTCAACAAAAGAGAAAAATGAAAACTAAAAAAAATTTACACGTGAAAATCACATTGGTTGTAATTTCATAAAAAGATTTGTTTGGAAGGTTAAATAGTGATAGGCTGCTGCTGATATAAGTAGCAAAAAGGAAAGAGAATAGTTCTATCTCATTTGAACGTGTGATGCAAAACATACAGTACGTTGAAAGTTTTTCAGAGATGGTTGTTGTTAATTAGTTGCTATGATTGACTGTTTGTCATTTCCGCCATGAGACTGACTAGATAGAGCTGGCTGGGTGCACTGGATCGATATGACTCCTTTCCATGAGTTGGCATCCTTGAACGATATCATTAAAAGTAAACGTGTATCAAACGTGTTTGAGATTTTACAAACAAACATAGCAGCAGATAGAAGGCTATCGAAGTTCTTTGCGTCATTTTCTTTTTCGGATCAATATAGACTAGAGCTTGTTTTGATGTTGTAGCTACCCAATGAATTAGCTACCAAGAACTATATTGATTATATAAAAAAAAGTAAAGCAAATATATATACTTAAAATTTTAATTACATTCCGCCGTGATTTACTACAAATCGAATTAACTTCATCAACTCATGAAGTTGAAAAAATTAATGATGAAGGGACAATTATCATCTACTATAATCGTTGTATCAAAAATCAACTCTTACCATTTCAAGTTTCATTTTTGAGTTAGAGAAAATGAACAAGATATATGATAGAATAAGAATTTGAACACATAATTTGTTGAGTGAATTCAACATGTTTGAAATATTAGATTGGTGGGTAGGGCTAAACCCTAACTGATCGACCTACTAAAAAAGCATAAAATAGTGAGCTTGACTTTTATCTGCAGCCACCTTTCCTAATCATAGCAGACAAAGCCCTTTCATTTTCTTAAATTTAATGCTGCCCTTTCCTAATCGTATTTATTTTATATAATAAAAGGCAGAGAATTGTGAAATATTTAAAATATAAAAAAATATCCTAAGTTAATGCAAATATTAAGAATTGAAATTATTAATTAAACCAAGGTGGTTGGTGTGAGTGGTTCGGCACTCTCATTCCTTAAGAGAAGGTCAGGGGTTCGACCCTTGCTCTCGTATGGAGTCACTACTTTGGCCAGCACTTTACCCCTTACGGGTCGACCTGGTGTGAGCGGGGATTAGTCTGGGTTGTGGTTAAGGCTTAAAGGTGCCATCAATAGTTGGGGCCCATCCAGGACCACCTCGTGGTTCAGACCAAAAAATAAAAAATAAAAAATAAAAAAAATTAAATGAGGATAATATTAAAAAAATTAAAATTAAAAGAAAAATCAGATAATAGATCCTATTTTTATGAAACACAACTACTTATTATCTTTTTTAATTCCTAAAATAAATTTATTTTTATTTTTTAAAAACCTCTCTTAGGCGCGAAAACGCTTGCAAAAAGGCTAGTACCTTAATTAAACACAAGTCAAAGATAACTTCTTCTTTGTTGACCTTTGACTAATAACAAACAACAAGGCTGGGCCTCAACGCAACCCAAAAAAAGGGGCCTCAATAAATACTTTCTATTTTCTTTGCCCATGAAAATGTTGGGCTGGCCTAAACCCTACAAAAAATTTCAAGGTTCTTTTTACAAAAGCGCTTGTAACAAAATCGTTTTTTTAGCAAAATTACTTTATGCAACTAGCCCTTAACAAACAAACTGGGGGTTAAAGTCTATTCAATACGACTTACCGTTTGGTTTCGAACACCTTAAACGACTGAAGCATGTACTCGCAATCGTCCCTTCCACTCGCCCATGGCGGCGTGGCCTCGTCGTCCTCCTTCTCCTTCTCGTCGGAGCCAGAGCCAGGAGGTGTAGAAGAAGCTCTGCTCCAACTGGTCCAGGACCACCACCAAACCTCCCTCAGACTCCGCGAAGTCACCGGTGAGTTGACTCAGTTCCCCCCAAATCGAATTTTGAATTCGACCTAGGGTTTGAAAAAATGAAGCTCGATTGTTGAAATTGGATTAGTGAGAAATTAATTGAGTGATTAAGAGTAATGAGAGGCGATTGGTTGTATCAGAGAAGGCGAAGAAGGACGCGATTAAGAAGGCGGCGCGCGCGGCGGAGCTGATGGTGGACGCAGTGAACGGCGGCGTTCAAGAGTCGTTTGTGAACGAGAAGCGAATTGAGTATGAAATTAGGGCTTTGACCGCCACCATCACTCGCTTCACCAAACAGACCGATCAATGGCTCTCTGTCACTCATTCTATGAACTCCGCCATTAAGGTTGATAGAATTTCAATTATGCATTTTCGGTGATTTTCAGTTTTTCTTTTGTAAATTTAATTAATGTTGGTTTTTAAAGATGGGGTTTTTCTTCTTTGTGCGGCAGGAATTTGGAGATTTTGAGAACTGGATGAAGATCATGGAGTTTGATTGTAAGAATATCACTGCAGCTATTCACAACATTCACCAAGCATGATCAAGCAGCAAGGTGTTTGCCTTTACCAATTTCCATGTAATTTCTGATTATCTTCTCTATAATTTGTAAAGCATCTCAATTATAGAATAATAAACCTTGGTTCTTTTTGCCCCATATGGTATTTCACTTTTCACAATGTGCAAATCTGCGTGAAAGTAGCTGAATTTAGTAGGATTTATGAGGGAAATTATAACAAGGCTGCCAACACAGCGACTGATAGTCACTCAGGTAGCTGCTGGGTGAACTGTCGCTCGCATCCCTCTTTATGAATGAGAGGGAGGCAAGTATATATCTACCTTGTTTTATTTTGGTCACAATTGACGTTGTAATGGCCTTTCCAAAATTTAACTAGAAATTAAATGACAATTGTATTTTGAAGAGGTCACATGAAGAGATGAAGGAGGAAAATGTCAAATGCAAAACGCAGCAACTTGTATCAGAAAACAGAAAACTCAGGTTGGCTTTTGGCCGACTCTTGAGTTGAGTGTCAACATCTTAGGGATTAGGGTTAGGGTGGATTAACCAATAGCACAAGTTGCTTACATCAGCTAATTCTGAAAAGGGTTTAATTAGATGGGATTTGTATTCTAATCTAGTACTAATCCTCTGTTTCACCATTGACTTCCCAGTAAGACTTGGTCTAAACGGTGATTGTTAACCTGGATTTCATTAAAAATTAATCTTAAGAATAGAGTCGGCCACCTAACCATTTACTTGTTTTCTGCTTCAGTGCTGCAACTTGGTATGGTCGCGGAGAGAACTATCATTTTTTTTGCAGATTGTGTGCTGGAGGAAAGACTTTGGGTTCTGCATTTTCTTCTTCATTTATCTTATTTCCCCCCAAACACCAAAGTCTTTGTAAGCAGCTGTGTTTTGTTAATGTAAAAACAGAAAACTATAATCAAATAGAGATAAAAACAAACACCAATGTGGGTTTAAGCAGCTGTGTTTGAAAATAAGCAGGGGGTTTCCTGATCGCAATGCCTTGCAACGCAAGACATGAACGGTGGATATTAAAATGGTTTCATAATTAAAGAGATGACACGGATTAGGGTGGTAAGCAAAGCTGCTTTAGCATTTTGAAAAGAAAAATTAAAGTCAATTACAGTTGGCTTATATATATAATATACTCTGCTAATTAATTAATTTGGGGTTCGGCAAAATTTTGAAAGGAACTTGCCATATGTCAAATAAAAATACTTGTTACATCAGACAATGCGAATTTGACAATATCAAACAAGTACCAGGTACCACCTCAACAAAGATATCAAACATATGGGGAAAAATAACTTGGACGACAAGAAGTATGCCATGTCTTGCAATATAATGTCAAAGAAAATCTTTATTATTAAATAAGATAGTTCATTTTTGGGTACATAACAACATAATAGATTACACTTAGCCATGGTCATGAACATCAAATCATGTCAATGGACTTCAGAAACTTTAATTGTTACAGAATAGGCCAACAAATGTATATCAAGTTAACACCGTCTCTCATGCGCAGTTTCTTTCTACGCATTGAAAGACAAAAAATACAAACTAGAGAGAAACATATAGGTGCAAACCACACCATGCACCTCGCACACCAACCAAAAAGTGAGGAAAGAAAACTGGAGGATTCGTACCCTAAACCTCCTCCAAATCAAGCTCCGGCACATGTTGGACAATCACTTAATCCTAAAAGCTTAAACTTTTAGGAAATGGTCACAATGTATATCAAGCATATAGAATCGAAAATTTGATTCTAATTGATTTTCCGGCAGTTGAGTCTTACTTCTCCATTATTCCCAGTGAGAGGCTTGATGTTGCCCATCTTGATCATAGAATTTGCAAAGTCTTTTGCAAAAGATTCCGAGTTCCTGCTGTATTTCAGCACCAGCTTATCACTATCTGTACCATTATTTTTATAGAGCTCTTGATCAGAATGGAGGAGACCCTTTTGTTGTAACAAAGCCTTAAAGTAGACGTTATCGAATCGCCTTGTAGTTGAATCTAGTGGCCTTGTGTTGTTGTCTCCTCCAGTTGTTGGACAATTGTATTTTGCAGAGGCTGCAAACTTGGGGTCTATGTTGGTATCATTGTAAATCCTGGCACGGAAGGTGGTACACCGAGCAAGTCCAATGGTGTGGGCAGCTGAGAGCACAATCAAGTCTTTAAGGTTAAGTCCATGAGCTTGGAAGTTAGAAAGAAGCTGTGAGAAGCTGAAGACTGGGGGTGGAAGATTTCTGTTTGCATCATTCACGCTTGCAGTTCTTGCATCCCTTCTTCCTAATTGTACTTCGTAATCAGGTCCTCCCAACTAAAACACAAACACAAAATTTCATTTTTAAAATCATTTCATTCCATGTCGAAAGAAAACGAGTACTCTTAGGATCACCAAATTTGTCTGCCAAATGAATATTAGGGTTTAGTATGAAACTGGAACGTATACTGGGACAATATTTGGTGAACACATTTGATGAACCTAGCAATATTAGCAAACATGTATATACTCACAATGGATACAGAATCACGAGCTGCAACAGCTAATATATCTGCACATGAGACCACACTCTTGTAGCAAGCTTTGTCGACAGCTTTTTTGATATCATCGATGACGTTGAATCCCCGGATCGAATTCAGATTTGGGAAGGCAGTCTTCTCACCGGTGAAGTTGGCAGTGTCATCAAGCAGAACCGATCCATCGCAACCCTGTATCAATTCAACCATGAACATATATCAGGAAAAAAATTAGAACTGATAATTTACGTGAACAACTATTTCAAGTGCACTATATGCATGCACAATCAATATAAGCTTAATTACATTAACAAAGCAGTCATGGAAATGAAGGCGAAGTAGAGAGGCTCCGATGCGTGGCTCATGGCTGATGGCCCGTTTGACGACTTTTCTGATAGCTGGCAGTGCCTGAGGGCACACTTTGTTGTAGAAACCAGAACTTAGTTGTGCAGATGTTGGCATCATACTAGTGGCAGCTACCACTACAAAACAGATGATCACGAGGAAAGATCGAAGAGCAGCCATGGCAGAAGGTTTTGATCTTGTCGAATTGGTGAATAGTGATGATGAAGATCAAGGACTTTGAGTGCTTATATATATAGAAAATTTGCGTTGCCCACTTGTTATTTCCAATTCTAATAGAAAGCTTGTTAAATTGGATGTATAGACCAATTCTAATATGAGTAATTTTTGGTGCCTAGTATGATTTGATCATTGCGTGGACCTGTTCCACTTAATTTGGAGCGTTAAATCCTCTTCTCTGTCTTTTCGTCGGAGCCAAGAGATGTAGAAGCTAAGACAAACATACCACACCTCTTTTAATACTGAACTAATTAGTGAATAATTAAGAGTGATTAACAAATATTTGACCAAAAAAGAGTAGTCAGCACTTGCTGATTTGAAGCATAATTGTTGGTTTTTAAGGGTGTGTTTTTGTATGGCAGGAAATTGGAGGCATTGAGAACTGGATGAAGATCATCCAGTTGTATTTCACATTCACAAAGTGCAAATTTGCTTAACAATAGCCGTACACAAGAGTGAGTGTGAGGGTAGGTATAGCCTTATGTGCTTATATGTTATATATTAAGTTCCCTAAACGTGACATGAATTTTCATCAATATCATGTCATGTGATTGGGCAAGGATTCTTCAAAATATGCATCAAGTTGGAATGAAAACTAAGTAGACGCGATTGTTATTGGAGTTCGACGCATGTGTACATATATAGATTACTTAATCGTTGTTGACGATGACATGCCCCAATCCAGATACGAATACGTGACAAGTGTATCAGGATCACCTACTTCATTTCATTCAAAGTTGACATTGGAGTAACCTATCTTAGATTCAACAAGAAATTCAGTGCAGCTTAGTTTGAAAGAGGCCACATTGAAAAGAAATAGAAGAATAATGTCAATTTAAATCGTTGCTTGTACCAGAAACTCAGGATTTGGAAATTGCCTTGGCTTTTGGCTGCTTCCAAATTGAATGTCAACTTCATATGAATTAGTAGGTAATTACTAATTAGGATGGATTAACCAATAAAACAAGTTTCTCAAATATCCGTTAAAATCCAGTCATTCTTTATCTTCACCATTTGACTTAAGACTTGGTCTATTAACTAACCTAAGATTCCATTAAAACTTTAATCATATAGTATATATAGTTAATTGGTCACCTAACCATTTACTTGTTTTCTTATTTAGTCTGCAACTTGGATATGGTCGTGGCGAGAGAGAAACCATCACCATTTTCAGACTGTGTGTGGATGTGGATCAATGTTGTCGTCTTGTCTTCTTCCCCAGAATAAGATATCAAAAGTTGGGTGCAAGCTAAGCAACGTCTATTCTTTTTTAAATCAAACAAAAACAGAGGGGTTTTCCCAATTTCAGAATCAAAGCCTTGCAAGTAAGCCGACGGTGGACATAAAAAAACACAGTTTTATAATTTTATATATAAATGATGGTAACCATGATTTCTTGTACATGATTTATACTAGAAGTCAATTACTTTTGGCTTATTATAATATACTTTTAGCTTTGCCGTTTCATTGCCATATGTCAAAAGACGGAACAGTTAGAGCCTAATTATAATGCTTGTATTTACCAAAGAAAAATGCTAGACTTATCACATTTTTCATACCACATTATATACCACCTCTCTAATAGAGGTGGGCACCATTGTATTGATGTGCTCCACCTCTATTAGAAAGGTGGTACACAATATGGTATGAAAAATGTGATCAGCCTAGCATTACTCTTTATCAAAAACCGGTACTCACCTACAGAGTTGACTAAACTTTCGCTGGCTAGAAGCCTATCTGCGGCTCTCTCGATACTTGGCAAAGCAAGCACCACGTTTACTTGTTCTTGCTCGGCAGCCGAGAGCTCGGCTCGGTCCAACTCAACTGCAATAACCACCAGACCTGTTAGGTTTTAGCCTACTCTTCGCCAAAAAAAATATAAATAATAATAAAACTGTTGAAGAATACATGAGTCCCACATCGAAAACTTAACAAAATAGAAAGTCTCATATAATAAATGGTTTCACTCCTAATAACATCGATGCCTTTTGTATAAAACCACACACCTGCTAAACAGGTGGTTACGTTGGGAACAATATTGATGTTGCTAGTGTGGGCCAAGGGTCCGTCCCTCTGAAATCTTAACATGGTATCAGAGCGGGTTGGTTGACTGAGCTCGATTAAACCAAATCAAACAAACTCAAATCAAACAAAAACCCTAAATTGAATCAAAATCAAACAAACCCTAAATTAAATAATAATAAATAAAAAAATGACCGATGTGGAATTGGTTGCACGTGTGGCCCACTAAAAAGTAGTCCCACGTGAGGAGGAGTGTTGAAGAATACACGAGTCCCACATCGGAAACTTAACAAAATAGAAAGTCCCATATAATAAATGGTTTCACTCATAATAACATCGAGACCTTTTGTATAAAACCGCACACCTGCTAAACAGGTGGTTAAGTTGGGGACAATATCGATGTTGTTAGTGGTGGGCCAAGGGTCCGTCCCTCTGAAATCTTAGCATGGTATCAGAGCAATCGATCCTCGGTTGTCTCTAAATTCCCATATCAAATTTTCTTCAAACACAAACCCTAAATCCTCATATCAAATTTCTTCAAACACAAACCCTAAATCCTCATATCAAATTTCTTGACACCCAAACCCTAAATCAAATTCCTCTTATTTACAGCTTCAAATACAGATCTTCATACCCGAATCCTCATATCCCCTTATTACAGCACCCTAAACACAAATTCTTTTTTTTTTGTTCTCTTATTCTTAAATATTTCCGCTGCCATGAATATCGTCTCATCTTCCCAAACCGCTGACTTCACTTCCCCATCCTCCAAAATTGCCACAACAGGTTCCCATGGTTATGTTTTGCATAGTTCTTCAACGAACCACATCTAGGTTATTGACATCGGAGCCACTGATCACATGACCTTTGATCCTAGACAACTTACCTTTCATACCCCGTCTTCTCAATCGGTGGTGTCTAATGCCAATGGTACCCCTTCCCCAGTAATTGGGGAGGGTTCCCTCTCTCTCTCTCTCTAACTCCCTCACTTTGGATTCTGTGTTGATTGTTCCATCCTTATGTCATAATCTTTTGTCTGTTGCCCAAATTACTACGGCTTTGAATTGCACTGTAACCTTTTGGCATACTTATTGTGTTTTTCAGGTCATCCTTAGCAGCAAGAAGATGGTTGTGGTACTAGGAGGGGCAAACTCTACTATCTGGACTTGGCCTCTGACAGTGAAGCCAGCCTCAATCAAGCTTACAAAATTTGGGGTACGAGTGTTGAGAAGCAAATTTCTGAAGTATGGTTATGGCATCGACGTCTTGGACATGCGTCGTTTGGATATTTACAGAAGCTATTTCCTTCCTTATTTTCCCAGTTAGATATCTCCAATTTTACGTGTGACATCTGTGAACTAGTCAAGAGCCATTGTGTTCCTTTTCCCTTAAGTTCACATAAAAGTTTGGTTCTTTTTTCTTTTGTTCATTCTGATGTTTGGGGCCCGGCTAAAATTACCACTTCTGGGGGAGCTAGATGGTTTGTCACGTTTATCGATGATTGCACACGTATGACCTGGGTTTCTCTTCTCCAAACAAAAGGGGAAGTCAGTTCCAAATTTCAACAGTTCTATCAAATGGTCGAGAAACAATTTCATACCAGAATTCAGGTTCTTCGGTTTGACAATGGCGGAGAATTTCTCAACCATGATCTTAATCAGTTCTTACGAGATCATGGCATCATACATCAACGCTCAAGCCCTTACACTCCACAACAAAATGGTGTGGCTGAACGAAAGAATAGACACTTATTGGAAGTGGTTCGTGCATATCTCTTTGGTGCCAATATGCCTCGGTCCTTTTGGGGAGAAGCCGTTCTCTCTGCAGCATACCTTATCAATCGGATTCCATCCAGTATCCTCAATTTCCAAACCCCCCTTCAAACACTCTACCACCATCTCCAAATACCTCATACCAAAAACCTGGAACCCTGGATCTTTGGCTGTGTGGTCTTCGTTCACTTACATGATCACTAACACAGCAAATTGGATCCCCACGCCGAAAAATGTGTTTTCATCGACTATGCACCTCATCAGAAAGGGTACTGGTGTTATCATCCTCCGAGTCAGAAAGTCTATACTTCTATGGATGTTGTGTTCCGGGAATCCGACATATATTTTTCAATTGTCCAGGGGGAGGATCAAAATGCCAAGACTTCTCACATTTCAGAATTTTTCCTTGACTAAAAACGACCGGTCACAGGATTCGAACAACCGGTCTCCTGCGACTCTGCCTGAAAACGACCAGTTGCAGGATGCGAACGACCGGCCGCCAGAGACTTTGCCTGAAAATGACCAGTCGCAGGTCGAAAGCGACCGGTCACCTCCTACAAATTTGAATATGCTTCTTCAAAATGATCGGTCCCCAGAGGATTACGACTGGTCGTCTCCCGGCTGTCAAACTCATGAGGAGAAAATTGAGGAGTTTTTGGCCGCTCAGGAGTATTCTTCAGCTCCAGTATCACACCAATCACCTGCTGAGGACGTCATTTAGGTAACATCTTTTCCTGAAACTGATAACATTAATGAAATAGCCCATGATAATTTAATTTCAAAAGGCACAGAGCCTGCATATCAGATTCCAAAATGGAAGAACCATGGAAAACCTCCAATTCACTACGAAGTAGACCTTAATGCAAATGGGAAATATTCCATCAACAATTATGTATCCATCAATAGATCATCAGAGTCACGGGTACAATTTGTGAAGCAATTGGCCGACATACTTGTTCCCAACAGTAGAACTGAAGCACTAGAAGATTCAAAATGTAAAGAAGCCATGAATGAAGAAATGCGAGCTCTCTAGAAGAATGACACATGGGAACTTGTGCCATTACCTCATGGAAAGAAGACAGTGGGATGCAGGTGGATTTATACTGTGAAACTCAAAGCAGATGGATCCATTGAAAGATATAAAGCTAGATTGGTGGCGAAGGAGTACATACAAAGATATGGGATAGACTACCAAGAGACCTTTGCCCAAGTAACTAAGATTAAAACTATCAGAGTCTTTCTGTTTCTAGCAGCAAATCTCGATTGGCCATTACACCAGTTTGATATCAAAAATGCTTTCTTACTTGGAGACTTGGAAGAAAAAGTATATATGGACTTGCCACCAGGATGTAACTTAGCTCGTGACAAGGAGAATCAAGTTTGCAAGCTCAGAAAGTCATTGTATGGGTTAAAGCAATCCCTTAGGGCATGGTTTGGCAGATTCACTAAATCCATGAAGAATTTTGGGTATATATAGAGTAATGCAGATCACACTTTGTTCTTGAAGTATGATGGAAAAAGACTTACTGCATTGATTGTTTATGTGGATGACATAGTCGTAACTGGAAACGACACAGGAGAGCAACTGAAACTGCAGAAGTATTTGTCTCAGGAATTTGAAATGAAAGATTTAGGTGATCTGAAGTACTTTCTAGGAATTGAAGTAGCCAGGTCCACAACTGGTATATTTATGTCTCAAATGAAGTATGTATTAGATCTGCTCACTGAAACAGGAATGCTTGGATGCAAACCTGTTGATACACCCATCGAGATGAATCACAAGTTATGTGAAGACATGGATCAAGAACCAACTAATAAGGAACAATACCAACGCCTTGTTGGAAAGTTGATATATTGAGCACACACAATACCAGATATTGCATATGCTGTGAGTGTGGTTAGTCAGTTTATGCATTCACCCAGTGTGTCCTATAGGAATGCAGTTGATCGGATCTTAAGATACTTAAAGTCAGCACCTGGGAAAGAGTTAACGTTCTCTAAAAATAGAGATCTCGAAGTTGTTGGATATACAGATACTGATTGGGCTGGCTCTGTTCCTGACAGACGCTCTACTTCAGGTTACTTAACTTTTGTGGGAGGTAACTTAGTCACTTGGCGGAGTAAAAAACAAAATGTAGTTTCTCGATCTAGTGCTGAAGCAAAGTATCGAGGAATGGCTCAAGGAGTTTGTGAATTACTATGGATAAGAAGACTATTGACAGAATTGGGGTTCAAGCCAGAAAAGCCAATGGAGTTACATTGTGATAACAAGTCAGCCATCGATATTGCCCATAATCCAGTTCAACATGATCGAACTACACATGTTGAGGTGGATAGACATTTTATCAAAGAAAAACTTGAGAAGAAGATCATCCGCCTACCATTCGTAAAATCAGAAGATCAGTTGGCAGATATCTTAACAATAGCTGTTTGTGGAAGAGTATTTTATGACTCACTTACCAAGTTGGGCATTGGTGACATATATGCACCAACTTGAGGAGGAGTGTTGACGTGAGTCTCCTAATTAATCAAAGAGATTTACTTCCTTGATTAATTAAGGGATTTACTTTCCTATTTTTATATAGTTGATAAATTATTGTATAATTAGGAGATACTTTCCTAATTCTTTACTGTATCTAATTCCTTGTATAGCACATGTAAACTCTTATATATACCTCATTATGGAGAAGAATAAAACTTAACCTAATACATTCAAACAATATTCATATTTTAGCAAAAACAACAACAAAAGAACAACGACAAGGAGAAAGGAAGAACATGAAGCAGGGTAGAACAAGGAACATAAGGCAACTATGTATGCATGTGTGCCCTAAGCAAAGTGACAGACCGCCCGACCTGGCTTTCTAAAACGCCTCTGTACCCTAGGACGCCTCGGCTCCACCCCCTCATCAAACTCCCATGCAGCCGATGCGTAGAACCAGTACGGTTTCCATGTTTTCTGAAAGGACGGGTTAGTTTCGATTATTTTCCCTACCGCGCTTTAGAGGTAGCAGAAGCCAACTTGGTGTAGGCTTCTCTTTAACAAGAAGCAGTGCAACATTTGGTTTATGGTCGGCTCGAAATTGTGTACCCGCCGCCACAACGCCTGGACACTTAACATTGTCCTGTACACGTTTGGGTTCATTTGGTGGGGGGTTATACCGAGCCGACTCATCCACTCTTGTACAAAGGGCGATAATGGCAGTCGAACCCCCTGCTTCAGCATATGTGCACACAAGGTCACCCACCCTAGGAGGGGTGTGCTTGGTTTTTCATCCCCGGTCGGCACTCTCAGTATAACGTTGTTCAGTATGGCGTACTATGCCCTCAACCGATCTAATTTTTGTTGGGTCATGCTACTCGGATGTTCATCCGCTGACCACCCCTGCTCCTCCTCCTTCTTTTCGGAGTGTGATTCCGCCCATTCACCCGATCCCAGTCTGGCCACTGATGCGCTTCCTTGTTCACCTCGGTCACTACCCTCGCCACTTTGATCAGTACCCTCTGCCTCCTTACTTCTGTTCCTTCTACTACAACCTCAGTACTCAAACCCACCAAGACCAACAGGCATTTCCTCACCCATCTGTTCGGTTGCGTCACACATCTGATCCACTACCTCCACATTGTCCCTATCATCATCCCTGAAGGCTGATCCACTACTCCCTGTGTTTTGTGAATCAGACACCTCTGATCGGCTCGACATTTCCCACAAATCACTCACACAGGCTTCAAACACTACCCAAGGGGGAAAGAGTGGAGGCTAAGGATCAAACATACCAAAGTAAGAAAATCCAGGCAACAACACACACCCAACCCAGAAACCCAAGCCAAAACGACAACCTATGACAGTTACAATTCTGGGGAAGAAAAGAAGGAAGAGGAAGGAAAGAAAAGAAAGAAGATTAAGGAAAGAAAAGAAGGAAGATGAAGGAATGAAAACAAGTTGAAGAAGCAAAAGCAAGTCAAAATAAAAGGAGAAGGACAAACCTTTTTTTCCTCCTCTGCAAACAAAGGAAGTGTGAACGGTGACTGATGCTACTCGGAAATCTCTCTCAAATAGCAACAATGGCAAAGACGGCGAAATCCTGGCTGATCCTTCCTTTTATACCACTTGAACAAACATCCCTACCATCCATGCCTCCTCTACCCCCGCTCGGATGCATCCACGTAGGGCTACCCCAGCACACGTCATTCGAAATGACGGGAGATGACTCTACGCGACCCCTCACTGACCTCAACTTCAGCCACCATTAATATGCCGCCTGCTCTGCCAATCGCCTCTTGCCACATCACACCTACTCAAGTACCTTCATTTCAAAAACCTAGCGCCAATGGCTCAAAGAAGACCTTCTCGGTTGGGGACTTGGGGGTTGCATACCGACCATCGACCACCGACCACATACACCAAATGTCATTCATAATAGGATCGGCTCACTCAAAAAGACAAAATCTAAACTCCCCACCCAAGATCGGCTCCTTGAGTTAAGAGTTGGGGGCTACTGTTGATAGCTCATACAATCACCATAAGCCGAGCCTATTATGAATCACCACGTGGCCATAGTCGGTCACTTTTCTACTGACCCTAGCATATCGGCATCACCAGCCTCCCTAGTCGGAGGGCGACGAACCCGAGTAGTAGTCCAATGATCGGGTACGTGAGTATTTACCCAACCACTAGGACGAGCATCCTAGATATGAGGTGAGGACCTAACCCTGTTCCTGTCAAATCGATCAACTCTATTCCTGTAATACACAACTTGGCTAACAAGAAGATTAGTTAAATGCACGTCCCATCCCTAAACAGATGTCGCCTTATCCCTTGATCTCCACATGAACTGACAGGTGATGGAGATGGATCATTTAATACACCTCTCATCCCTGGTCGCATGTCACTTTGCCACCTGACCTCTGTCCAACATGGTGATATGAAATAAAACATTAAATGTAACTTAGAAGAGGGGAAAAGATCTCTTCTGAAAATATCTTGACCTCTCCTTCTCCCTCCTATAAATACCCCTCGCCTATCTCTAGACAAAGATAATAAAGATTCTCACTGTGGAAACCCTATATCTATTTTTCTCTTTTGCCCAAGTTAGTTGCTGACTTAACTATCGGAGGAGTCTGAACTGGGATCAACCCCGGTCCACCCTTATTCTAATATTGTTCCAAGTCTGCAGATCTTAAAGAATTACTCATCTACGAGGGTAATTACGGGCTTAGGTTCTAGCCAGGGGCCCAAGTTACTATACGAGAAAGATACGTGGTTTATAAAATCAACAGAATTGAGTTCAAAACCAATGGGCCAAATTTACTTTGTTCGATTTGAAACAAAATAAAACAACATTCCATCAACAATTAATAGGTAAACAACTTTAGCTAATATGAATTTCCTGAAAATAAAAACATGCTTTTATTCGTTGGAAGAATAAAAAACACCAGCTAATTAAATTCTCACTCAACTCAACAAACAATAACCTTATAACTCACACAAAATAATAATTCTCCCAACTTCTGGATAAAACCTCCAATTCTGGTTTATTCTTGTGACAGAGAAAGTACCTCCTTAGCTTAGCTAGCTAGTTAGGCCTCCTACAGTTCAATCTAATCTCACCGTTGGATCCAGTGAGTGGCTTAATATCTCCCATCTTGATCATTGCCTTGGCAAAGTCAGAATTGAAGGCATTGGCACTACCGCTGTACGTTTTAACCAATGAATCTGTGGATCCACCATTGTTGTAGAGAACTTGGTCAGAGTGGAGGAGGCCCTTTTGGTTGATGAGGTTCTTGAAGTAAGCAGTGTCAAAAGTGTTGGGAGTTTGGACGTCCAAAGGTGCAAGGTGGTTGTCTCCTGAGCCAACGGTACTTGGGCATTTCCTTTGCCTGGCCTTGGCAAATGATGCATCAATGTTGGTGTCGTTGTATATGCGATCTCTAAAAGATGAGCACTGTGCTTTCCCGATCGTGTGCGCTCCTGCCATCACGTAACATAACATGTCAGACTATCTGACAAGATTAACGTTTTTTGTATACAAACGTTTTTATTATTATATATAAATGAGAATCATAAGTCATCGAATGTAAACAAATGAAATACTGACACATCAATTAAGAGGGTGCTGTGATTATTACCAGATAGGGCTACTAAGTCCCTTTCATTGAGACCTACAGCTTGGAATCTAGTTTTGAGCTGGCTGAGGGTAGAAGTGGGAGAAGGGAGGACTCCACTTCTGTTGGCAGCAAAGAAGCTAGCTGTCTTGGAATCCCTTCTTCCAAGTTTAACATGCCAACTTGGTCCTCCAAGCTGCAACAAAATAAAAAGCAAAGTTTCTAAGTGTTAATAGAATAAATTAATATCCCTAAAAAATATTGGATATTAACTGTTTTGTTGAATTTTGCATAATTAGTATCATATGTATTTGTTGTGATGTGTAAAATTAAGAGTAAAATTTGTATTTGTTACTCACAATCTTAACGGAGTCTCGAGCAGCAATGGCTAAAATATCAGCACATGAAACAACGCCGGGACATGTTTTTTCCACTTGGGACTTAATCTTATCCACAACCTTAAATCCCCTAAGAGAGTTATTATTGGGACTTGCAGTCTTCTCTCCTGTGAAAGAAGAAGTGTCGTCCAGCAGTAAAGACCCATCACAACCCTGGTTATGGTCAATTAAACACCACGAGATTAGGTACGAGAAGGGAGATCGAACTCGTGTACAAAGAGAAAGTAGACACACTACTTTAGCCAACTAGTCTAACCCACAACTATTAATAATTTTTAAGTTACTATTAAACACTAAGATATATAATTGTTTAAACATGATGCTGTAAGGTCAACATGTATACGATGTTTACTAATTAAACACCAACATAATTTGAACAAAGAAACACTGAGAAAATTAATTATTGCTATTGGGTAGGTTCATGCCCTCATAAAGATGAAAATATTTTACTGCCGTAAAGGGCGCCTTTGAGATTTCATCACCGAAGACTTAAGACTTTTGCCATATATGTATGTCTTCATATTTGAATTTTCGTAGGGAGAACATAGACAAGTGAGGAGCACCATGTTTTTCTTTTTGCATGCAAACAGAAGTTCATTTGTTTTCTTTTTGCATGCAAACACAAGTTCATTTGTTTTCATTATTGTAGATGTGACACAATGATTGAACTTTGACAACAACAGGGGAGACAGAATTTGTAATTAAAAACAATATCACATGTTTTTCTTCATCATATATAAAATAAAAAAAAGAGACATAATGCATGCTATCATTTCATAATCCCCTACACATTATTGTATGACGTGAAAACAGATTTTACCAAACCGTACGACAACTATTAATATAACATGTTTTTTTTTTCAATAAATAATAAATACATGATTAACGTGCACTTACAAATTAAGCATGTTACAGTAGCGGTTCCAGGATTTAAAAGTCGGTTGAGCAAAACTTACATACTAAACTATATGGTATAAATGAATTTTATTAATAAACATAAAAATATATACCTAGTCAGGTGGACATAATGAGCCATACCCTCAAATACATCTCTATCCATAACTACAAGTTCAACAAAGCTAAAACTAAACCAAAAGTAAATGCAATGCAATACAAAACAACACTAAAATTTAACCCTGCGAGGCTTGATCCTCTTAAAAAATAGCATATGAATAATATGTAGAAAGAATTTTAATCAAACATACAATAAAAAATCAAACAAATTTTCGTAATAGCATATCAACAATACCAAACCAAAATTTATAATTCATCCATTACTAAACCCTAGAATACTCAATTTTAACAAAAATTCAAATCAAAGCCATACAATATTTCATCCCTAATCAAAGCCCTAATTAATTTCAACAAAATCCCAAAATTAAAATTCATCCTTAATTCCTAAAATACTCAATTTTAAATTAAAACTATAATTAAGGATATATAGCAAAGGAGAGAATGAGAATAATACTTCTTGTTGACAAAAGGAGAGGCGAATATATTGTTGCCAAATTGCCCACCCAAAAGAATAGAAGATGTAGCCAATAGAGGGAGAATTTGACCCCAAAAAAATAAAAATAAAGAAGAGGGAGAAAGTTGTTGCTGTCGGGTAGCAAGGAGAGAGAGAAAAACAAGAAGTCTAATAGGTCGAAAGAGAAGGAGAGAGAAGATATGGGATAACCTGGATGGGCAACATATGTGTAGGGTTTGTTTTTAATTCTAGTACTTAATTAATATGTAACAGAGACAAATTAAATGTGGGTTAAGTCAGTTGGCCAAGACAGTGAGTCCGCCCTCTTGCACCCAGATTCGAGTCCCCCCTTCCTATAGATTGAATTAATGTAAAATAGTTTGAACTATCGCTTATATAAAAAAAATGAATTAAGAAATAATTACATGAACAAAGCAGTCATGAAAGTGAAGGCGAAGGAGGGAAGCTCCCATGCGCTTTTCTTTGTGCACAGCAGACTGCACAACAGATTTGACTGCATTAAAAACCTTAGGGCAACTCTTCGAATAGAACTTTGTAGAGAGCTTTGCAGAAGAGCTCCCTGTGAAACCCACAAGAAGGACAATCACCCATATGGAACACACAGAAGAACTCCTACCAGAAGCCATTGGTAATTTCAAAAGCTGATTAAATTAACAGAGGGTTTAACGAGCCTGTGGTGTATGCATGGAGATTAAAAGGGTTTATATTTATAGAGGAAGAAATGAGGGGAGGGGGAGTTTGGCGCTGGCAGGTTACCTCATCCGAAAGACGTTTAGTGAAATGAACCAAGGGCTGACAGTCAATCGGGGAATGGATCAAAATCATAGGTTTGGGGGCTCCACTAACTTTGTCTTTTAAAGTTTTTTGGGATTTCGTGAAGATATCATGCAAAGAATTGAACAATTCCAACCACACAGAAAATAATTGGAGGGCTTGGTGTTCGTAAGCTTAGATCGAAGGTTAATTATGTTAAATTTATCGAGCCTAAGAGTGTGGGAAGATCCTAATTTTTCTTTTCAAATCATTATAAAATCTTGATTAGTTCTAAGTGAGGGTGATTTTCATGTTTAAAAGATAAATAGAGAGAAGGGTTTAACGAAGAGCTAGTAGAGTGAGAAAGTAACTAGGATTCCTCACATTCATCTTAGGACATCACTTATAATACAAAGAGATGCCAATAGGATTCAAATTTGAGACTTCTAGTATGCAAAATCAAGATCATTTTTCACTGGGTTAGACATTTAGACGTTTTTTCAACTACTTATCTCTCTATATATTGAAATTGTAAAATAATTACACTTTTTATCCCACTCTCCATATTTTCAAGATTCCCTGTGGTTCTTTTTTGAACGAGATACAAACACTAGAGACTAGAAACGGCCAAAAAAGAGGAAGACTTCAAAAGACAAGTAACAAATTGCAAAGACTTGTCTAGCTTCATGTAATTTTCATCCTTTCTTTCTCGGAGAAATGTAGGCACGTAAATCCAAAATAAAGAAAGAAAAACAGTGGTCTTCATATTATCAGACAAAATAAACTTTCCCGTATATCATAAAAAATAAAAAAAATAAAAAAGTCTGTGACTGAGTATTTTCGGGGCAGGGCGTCTGTAGCTATCATGTACAGATGGACATTTGTAGACAAGAAATTTTAAGTTTTGAGTGTGACGAGATGACATTTGTAGCCAAGCAGAGATAGGGTCAATTTAGTAATGATGTTGATTTGATTATTGATGAATTAGTTAAGGATGGATAGTCATATCTCAACCTTTTTTCTTTCTTACATAGTACGTAGTGATTTGTAAAACCGTTAATAATTAGATGTGAGTTTTATACTTAGTGGACCCATATGAGATTTTTACAGTTCGTATTTTTTTAATGGACAAATACTGTATCTAGAGAACCTGAAAAAATAGAGATTATAAAGATTAGTCTAAACACAAATTATATTCGCAAGTGCATAAGGTCAATCGTAATATAGTATGGCAAATACGAGGTCATTCCCACGAGGATTGACCCGTATGCACGTGATTAGAGCTACTAAAATTCATGATGTGACTCGCATTTATTTCTATTGACTTTCAATTTATGTTCGAAAGAGAAATTAGGCGACTAAAATTCAAAGTTGGTCACCATGCAAATTATGAAAATCCTATAAATGTAATGTAGAGTTGTTGGACCACTTTTTATAGCGAGGAATTCGTCAAGTATAACATCATTTAGTATCGTATATATATTTTTAGAATTTATCAATTGAAAGTTTGTGATAACGAAAGTGATATTTGCGGAGAAAGATAAGGAGGAAGAAAGATAGAGAACACAGAGATTTCTAAGAGATTTTTACAGTTTGTATTTTTTTAATGGACAATTACCGTTTTTAGACAACCTGAAAAATGGAGATTATAAAGATTAATCTAAACACAAATTATACTTGCAAGTGCACAAGGTCAATCGTAATATAGTATGGCAAATACGAGGTCATTCCCACGAGGTTTGAGTTCAAGTACCAATTAGTCTAACCTAATTTACTTCACAAAATAATTTAACTACTCTAATTATATAAACAAGAAATTAAACACGACGTAGCATAACTCACGTAAACATGAAAGGGTTTTTTGAAAGAATGATTTAATTAACAACGAAATTAAAAGACAAAATAAGTAGAAAGTCACGAAACACAAGGATGAGAAATTCAAATTGATAAAAGCACTAGGACAATGAATTTACCACTAGTAATCCGATCTAGCCTCCTATTCACCTACCTATTAACTAACAATTTGATGTCGCCGCTTAGTTTTCCTTTTTCATGAATTACCTATGGTATTTATGCTAACTCGAATATTCCTACAAACCCTAGGAGTATGATATTTACCCTAGACGAATTACAAATCCTAATCACAAGAAGCAAGCCTCAAATTAAGTATGGTATTTACTCTAATTTGCATCCGATTAACTCAATTAAAAGTCTAGATGGTGATCAAACATCAAGATAATCAACCAAGTTATTAAGCACAGTGATTACGAATCCAACATCAAACGGCAATCAATAGATAGGTAAAATAAGAAAACTAGATTATCATACTATGGTTACATCATACCCCTAGCAAAATAAAATTAGTTACACATAATCATAGAATTCGACATAAGCAAAAACATAAGGAAGAAACAATCAAACTTAGCCAATTGCGGTCCTCTTCCGGTATGTCCAATTTCTCCTAGTCTTTGCGTGTCTCCAAGGGAGTTGTTTCTCATGCTTAAATAAAACAACCCACATCTATTCCTACCTTAGCCGGGCTTTTACAGCAACCAGAAAAATAAAGAAAAACCTAATTAAAACATAAATCCAAAATGGATAAGTAATTGACTCCTCTTCCTACTTGGACTGGGATAACACGTTAATTATTTTACACGTACGTTTGGGGTTGTTCCTCTTCCAAGAAAATTCGGAAAAAATATGTAAATTGTAGATTTTTGTCTTATCTTTCCAGTCATATATCACATGCCTTGAGAAAAAATCAGAAAAGTCTTCAAATAGTCATTCTTCCACAACAGCACAGTTTTGACGGGATTGCACCTTATGCTGACTTAACTTCAAAGACTGCTCTCATTGGCTGCTCCGAAAATTCTAGAAAAATTCCACAATCATCTTCAAGGTCTAAGATTTTATTTTCAATTGGTCTTGTACTAAAACTCCACCGAAAAGTTATATTTCCGTTGAAAACAAATTACTTGCTCTGGAAAGTTGAAAATTGAGAAAATAAAATAATAAGTCCTTTTAAAATCAAATTCTCCTACAAAAACTAAGTATAAAGAGTACATAAATGTGTAAATTTATGGACTTATCAAATACACACAACTTAGATTTTGCTAGTCCTCGAGCAAAACAAAACGAAAAGTTAAAACAAAACAACAAAGACTCAACGCACACAAGTGATCGACTAACTTCCCAATATTGATCTCAGAGATAATCAGCAATCATTAGCTAACTTCCAAGAAATAAGCAACAATAACTCAAGACATTATCAAAGGGTTAACCAAACTTTAATTGAACAACTTGAATGTAGTGTGTGAAATAGCCAACATTAATACAACGCATGATTAAACTTCACACAAGTCAAATAATCAAATAAGAAAAAGCTTCAACTTCAAATCTCATCAAGGATATTCACTCCAATACAAACACTCGAAATTGACTAGTTATTGTCACTCATTTTCTTTTTCGGGTCAATATAGACTAGAGCTTGTTTTGATGTTGTAGCTACCCAATGAATTAGCTACCAAGCACTATATTGATTAAAAAAAATTAAAAAAAAAGTAAAGCAAATATATATACTTAAAATTTTAATTACATTTCGCCGTGATTTGGTACATATATAATATTAAAGTCAATTATATATACTTAAAATTTTGAAAAGAAAAATTAAAGTCAATTACAGTTGGCTTATATATAAATACTCTGCTAATTAATTACTTGAGGGTTCGGCAAAATTTTGAAAGGAACTTGCCATATGTCAAATAAAAAATACATAGTGTTACATCAGACAATGCGAATTTGAAAATATCAAACAAGTACCAGGTACCACCTCAACAAAGATATCAAACATTTGGGAAAAAAAAAACTTGGACGACAAGAAGTATGCCATGTCTTGCAATATAATGTAAAAGAAAATCTTTATTATTATTAAATAAGATAGTTCATTTTTGGGTGAAGTATGCCATGGAAAGACAAAAAAAAATACGAACTAGAGAGAAACATATAGGTGCAAACCACACCAGGCACCTCGCACACCAACCAAAAAGTGAGGAAAGAAAACCGGAGGATTCGTAACCTAAACCTCCTCCAAACCAAGCTCCGGAACATGTTGGACAATCACTTAATCCTAAAAGCTTAAACTTTTAGGAAATGGTCACAATGTATATCAAGCATATAGAATCGAAACTTCGATTCTAATTGATTTTCCGGCAGTTGAGTCTTACTTCTCCATTATTCCCTTTTGTTGTAACAAAGCCTTAAAAAGTAGACATTATCGAATCGCCTTGTAGTTGAATCTGAAGGAAGTTGAGGTTGCACCCCAAAATCAATTGGCAATGGGGGGAGTAACCCAACTCCTTATAAGTCCTTGGTAGGTTTCTTAACTTTCCAATGTGGGACTCTTTATTTTCACATTCTCACACGCTCTCGCACGTGTGGCAAATTTTCAAGCCTAACACGTGGACAACACATATTGGATGACGTAGAGCACATGTGACGGTTGGGCTTTCACACGTGGGCTAACCCGCTCTGATACCATGAAGGAAGTTGAGGTTCCACCCCAAAACCAATTGGCAATGGGGGGAGTAACCCAACTCCTTATTAGCCCTTGCTACGTTTCTTAACTTTCCAATGTGGGACTCTTTATCTTCACATTCTCACATGCCTAGTGGCCTTGTGTTGTTATCTCCTCCAGTTGTTGGACAATTGTATTTTGCAGAGGCTGCAAACTTGGGGTCTATGTTGGTATCATTGTAAATCCTGGCACGGAAGGTGGTGCACCGAGCAAGTCCAATGGTGTGGGCAGCTGAGAACACAACCAAGTCTTTCAGGTTAAGTCCATGAGCTTGGAAGTTAGAGAGAAGCTGTGAGAAGCTGAAGAATTGGGGTGGAAGATTTCTGTTTGCATTTCTTGCATCCCTTCTTCCTAATTGTACTTTGTAATCAGGTCCTCCCAACTAAAACACAAATACAAAATTTCATTAATAAAAACATTTCATTCCATGTCTAAAGAAAATGAGTACTGTTAGCATCACCAAATTTGTCCGCCAAATGAATATTAGGGTTTAGTATGAAAATGGAACGTATACTGGGACAATATTTGGTGAACACATCTGATGAACCTAGCAATATTAGCAAACATGTATGTACTCACAATGGATACAGAATCACGAGCTGCAACAGCTAATATCTGCACATGAGACCACACTCTTGTAGCAAGCTTTGTCGACAGCTTTTTTGATATCATCCATCACGTTGAATCCCCGGATCGAATTCAGATTTGGGAAGGCGGTCTTCTCACCGATGAAGTTGGCAGTATCATCAAGCAGAACTGATCCATCGCAACCCTGTATCAATTCAACCATGAACACATATCAGGAAAAAAAAAATTAGAACTGATCATTTACATGAACAACTATTTCAAGTGCACTATATGCATGCACAATCAATATATATAAGCTTAATTACATTAACAAAGCAGTCATGGAAATGAAGGCGAAGTAGAGAGGCTCCGGTGCGTGGCTCATGGCTGATGGCCCGTTTGACGACTTTTCTGATAGCTGGCAGTGCCTGAGGGCACACTTTGTTGTAGAAACCAGAACTTAGTTTTGCAGATGTTGGCATCATATATACTAGTGGCAGCTACCACTACAAAACAGATGATCGCGAGGAAAGATCGAAGAGCAGCCATGGCAGAAGGTTTTGATCTTGTCGAATTGGTGAATATGTTGGAGAAAGATGGATATGAGAGAATATGGAAGAGAGTTTTAAACAAAAAAACTGAAGCTTTATTGATTTCCTAAAATTGATTACAACACTAGGCCATCTTATTGGCTATTTATAATAACATTCAGATCTTTTCATAACAGAAATAACTCTTGGGTTAGTTCGAAGAGTTGCAGACACAACTCTAGACTTCTAATGAGATACAACTCTTCCTAAACATAACTCTTCTCAAGAGACACAACTTTACTTAACAACTGATACATCTTACAAGGAGAAAATGCATTATGTTTAACACTCCCTCTTAATGCATTTGTTCTGCGACATTTAGCTTTTCTCTGAAATAGTAGAATTTCTCTCTTGGAAGTGCTTTTGTAAAAACATCTGCAATCTGCTCATCAGTATCACAGAATTTCAATTCAATCTCTCCATCTTCAACCAATTTTCTGATAAAATGATGACGAAGTTCTATGTGCTTTGACCTGCTATGAAAGATTGGGTTCTTTATCATGGCAATTGTGGACATGTTATCACAGTACAAATTTGTTGGAGTGTTTTGTTCTTGACGAAGATATGCTAATATTCTTCTAATCTAAACTGCTTCACATGCTGTACTTGTGGCTAAAATATATTATGCTTCGGCTGTTGATAATGCCACTGTACTTTGCTTCTTCGACGACCATCATATAACTTTTCTTCCCAAGAAAAACACATGCCCAGATGTGCTTCTTCTATCATCAATTGTACCAGCCCAATAATTGTCTGTGAACCCAACTAAAATGCTTTCTTTCTCTTGTGTATATTTGATGCCATATCCTTTGGTTCCTTGCACATATCTTAGTATTCTTTTAACAGCAGCAAAATGATGATTACTTGGATCATTCATGAATCGAGATACAACACTAACTGCATGAACTATGTCTGGCCTTGTATTAGATAAATAAATAAGTGAGCCAACAATACTTCTATACATAGAAGCATCAGCTCTTGGTGCTCCATCATTACTTGAAAGCTTTAAATTAATTGCCATTGGAGTATCCATTGGCTTGTAGTTCAACATATTGAACCTTTTCAAGAGATTTTCTGCATATTTTTCTTGATACATAAAAATCCCTTTTTCTGATTGTTGGACTTGAGTTCCTAGAAAATACTTCATAGAACCCAAATCAGTCATCTCATATTCTTTCATCATGTCCTTCTTGAATGCTTCTACCATCCTTGGTTTGGTACTTGTATAAATCAAGTCATGAACATAAAGACACACAATAAGAAAATCATGTGTACCTTCTTTCTTGAGATAGAGTGATGGCTCACTTGGACTTCTTACAAATCCACTTTGACGGAAATATTGATCAGTTTTGCTATTCCAAGCTCTTGACGCTTGCTTTAAGCCGTATAGTGCTTTCCGAAGTCGACAAACTTTGTCTTCATTTTCCTTTTCAATATATCCTTGCGACTGCTCCACGTAAACTTCTTCTTCAAGTTCTCCATTCAAAAAAGCAGACTTGACATCCAATTGAAAAAATTGAGTTTTCAATTGTGCTGCCAAAGCCAACACAGTTCGTATAGTTTCCATTCGTACAACCGGAGCAAACGTTTCATTGAAATCTATTCCAGGTTGTTGAGAGTAGCCTTTGGCAACCAGCCGAGCCTTATGCTTTTGGATTGAGCCATCTTCATTGTATTTTGTCTTGTAGATCCATTTAAGTCCAATGATGTCCTTTGATTTAGGCCGATCAACAAGCACCCACGTAGAATTTTTCTTGATAACTCTAATTTCTTCTTCCATTGTGAATTGCCAAATGTTTTCTTTCACTCCTTCCTCAAATTTTTGAGGCTCCAAAGCACTCAAAGCAATATCACACGACTCATATATGTCTGCCAATGAACGCGTTCTTGCATTTAGTCTAGGAATTGAATCTGGTGAAGTAGGAGCAGATGTTCTTACACTTGAAATTGGACTTCTTGCCCTTGAAATTGGACTTTGGGGCAGCAGAGATTCTTCTAAATTTGATGTTTCTGGTTCCAGCAAAAGACTCTGTATTTCACCTTGTTTGTTTTCTCATCTCCATACCTTGAATTCATCAAAAACAACATCTCTAGAAATTACCAACTTATTAGTTCTTGGATCAATCAATCTGTATGCCTTTGACTTGTCACTATAGCCCACAAAAATATATTTTTCACCCTTTTCATCAAACTTTTCTCTCTTTTGAGAAGGAACATGTGCATAGGCTATGCAACCAAAGATCTTAAAGAAATCAACATTTGGCTTAAACCCATGCCATGCTTCAAAAGGAGTCATATCCTTGATAGACTTGGTAGGTGACCTGTTGAGAATAAACACTGAGGTATGAATTGCTTCAACCCAAAACACATTTAGCAGACCTTTTTCTTTTAACATGCTTCTTGCCATTTCCACGATGGTTTGATTTCTTCGTTCCGCAACACCGTTTTGCTGTGGAGTGTAGCTTGTCGTCAATTCTCTTTTTATTTCATTGCTTTTGCAAAATTTTGAAAATTCATTCGATGTGAATTCACCACCACGATCAGTTCTCAACGTCTTCAGATTGTATCCACTTTGTTTCTCTCCATAGGCCTTAAATTGCTTGAAAAAAGAGAATGCTTATGACTTTTGTTCTAGAAAATAAACCCACATCATCCTGCTATAGTCATCAACAAAGAGAAGAAAGTATTTCTTGCCATTAAAAGATAGTGTTCAAGTCGGCCCACATATATCTGCATGTACCAACTCAAGAGGGGCTCTTGCTTTCCATGTTGATTGTGAAAATGGTAAGCGGTGGAATTTTCTAAAAATACAACCTTCACATATTTCTTTCTCAGATTGAACGGAAGGAAGGCCAACCACCATATCTTTCTGGTGTAATAGCTGTAGACTTCTTTGATTTAGATGTCCGTATCCATATGCCACAATAGTGATTCTTCTACATTTTCAGCTTCCAAAACATAGTTGTCTTTTGATGTCATGATCAACGGAAAGACTTTGTTTGCCATCATTTTTATCTTAGCCACTACCGTGTTATTCTTTTTATCAGAAATAACACAGTGATCATCATCAAATTTAACAGAGAAGCCTTTTTGTAGGAGTTTTCCTACACTTAATAAATTTTGTGCCAAGTTAGGAACATATAGCACATCATAGATTAGTTTTGGTGTACCTTCTCGAGTTTGAACAGAGATAATACCCTTGCCTTCCACGTTGTGAAGCTTTCCATCTCCGAGCTTGACTTGTGAATTCCCATTTTCTTCAAATTTGACAAAACATTGTCTGTTTCCCGTCATGTGCATACTGCATCCGCTATCCACGTACCATATATCTTGTGGTTCTTGACGATCACTGAGACATGTATAAAATAGTTGCTCTGGAGCGTCATTATTTTATGTGAAATTGGCTTCATTATTTTTCTGACATCTGCAATCTTTTTGAGAATGGTTGGGTATTCTTCATCGGGTACACCTATACCGACAATCTACACTTTTGTGGTCAGTCTTTTTACAAACATGACATTCAGGGACAAGGTTACCATTCTGGTTGTTTTGATGGCTGCGTCCTTGCTGGTTGTTGTTGTTATAGTTGCCTTTGTTGTAATTCTTCCGCCAATGAGATTCTCCTTTACTTTTTCTGTTATGGGACTTTTGAGATTCTCCTTTTTGTTTGTCTTCTTTCTCCTTCAAATCCAATTTGGATTGAAAAGCTTGCTCCAAGGATTGGTCTGTAGACCTATTAATCCTTTTTTCATGTGCTTCCAAAGAACCAATTAGTTCATGGAGCGAAAGTGCAGCGAGATCTTTTGACTCCTCCACTTGTTATTTCCAATTCTAATGGAAAGCTTGTTAAATTGGATGTACAGACCAATTCTAATATGAGTAATTTTTGGTGCCAAGTATGATTTGATCATTGCATGGACCTGTTCCACTTAATTTGGAGCGTTAAATCCTCTTCTCTGTCTTTTCGTCGGAGCCAAGAGATGTAGAAGCTAAGACAAGGCTTGATAGAGAGTATACCAAGCTGATGATCAGAAGATTAAGGGCAATTAATTTAATTAGAGGACGTGATTAAGTAGAATGATTAATGGCTTTCTGTCACTTGTTTTATGAACAGTAGGTAGTGCCATTAAGGTTTCATGTCACTTTTATTTTTAATTATGTATTTTTGAAGTAGTTTTTCATTTCCTTGCAAGTTATAAATGTTGGTTTTTAAGGGTGTGTTTTTGTGTGGCAGGAAATTGGAGGCATTGAGAACTGGATGAAGATCATCCAGTTGTATTTCACATTCACAAAGTGCAAATTTGCTTAACAATAGCCGTACACAAGAGTGAGTGTGAGGGTAGGTATAGCCTTATGTGCTTATATGTTATATATTAAGTTCCCTAAACGTGACATGAATTTTCATCAATATCATGTCATGTGATTGGGCAAGGATTCTTCAAAATATGCATCAAGTTGGAATGAAAACTAAGTAGACGCGATTGTTATTGGAGTTCGACGCATGTGTACATATATAGATTACTTAATCGTTGTTGACGACGACATGCCCCAATCCAGATACGAATACGTGACAAGTGTATTAGGATCACCTACTTCATTTCATTCAAAGTTGACATTGGAGTAACCTATCTAAGATTCAACAAGAAATTCAGTGTAGCTTAGTTTAAAAGAGGCCACATGAAAATCTTTGCTTGTACCAGAAACTCAGGATTTTGGAAATTGCCTTGGCTTTTGGCTGCTTCCAAATTGAATGTCAACTTCATATGAATTAGTAGGTGATTACTAAATAGGATGGATTAACCAATACAACAAGTTTCTCAAATATCAGTTAAAATCCAGTCATTCTTTATCTTCACCATTTGACTTAGACTTGGTCTATTAACTAACCTAAGATTCCATTAAAACTTTAAACTTATACTATATAGTTAATTGGTCACCTAACCATTTACTTGTTTTCTGATTTAGTCTGCAACTTGTTTTCTTATTTAATTGGTCACCATTTTCAGACTGTGTGTGGATGTGGATCAATGTTGTCGTCTTGTCTTCTTCCCCAGAATTAGACATCAAAAGTTGGTGCAAGCTAAGCAACGTTTATTCTTTTTTAAATCAAACAAAAACAAAGGGGTTTTCCCAATTTCAGAATCTAAGCCTTGCAAGTAAGCCGACGGTGGATATAAAAAAAAAAAAAAAACAGTTTTATAATTTTATATATAAATGATGGGTAACCATGATTTATACTAGAAGTCAATTACTTTTGGCTTATTATAATATACTTTTTGCTTTGCCGTTTAATTGCCATACGTCAAAAGACGATCGAGAGACTTGGCCTTTTGTGCCTCTCCTCCATGATCTCTGTCTTCAATATTCACAACATGAATAGAAGTGTCATACAAGTTAGCATGATATTCCCGCGTTTCATTATTTCAAACAATTACCCCCTCCATAAAAATATAATAAACTTATTATTCAATATGAGAGCGTGCATTATTGTGAACATTAAACCATCTCTATACTAGATCGATCAATAATGCTAGAGACAATACATTTGCTCGTTAAATGACGATTCGATATTTGTTAGTGACAAATAAGGTTCATAGTTAACTCAAATTTAAACAAATGAGGCACTTTTTACATCATTTCGCGGACTAATTTTTTTGAGTGTAACACTACTCCATCAGGAAGCAAACTTGCTTAGTTAGAATATTGGACTGCCCGCAAAAGCATAAGAACTAATGGGAAGAACAATGGTGTGGCATTGGCAAATTGCCCTCCGATATTTAAGTCAGTAGCTAGTGTTGTAGAAATGAATTGACAAAGAGTTTGCTGATCCTTTCTGAGATAACTAGCTAAGGGCTCTAATCATTTGAATTAAGGACGCATTTCATGTGGAAAAGAACTTTTGAAGGAAAAGTATGCCATGTGTGTTGTATTAATTGTAATCTCAAACAGCTACTAATTAATATTTACTTAATGAACTTTTCCATTATGTTAATCAGCTTGTTCTTGGAATTTTTTGAGAGGGAACGATAAATTACATTTATAAATCAAGCACAAAGACTATTAGCCATAAAGATTAGTACAAGAAAAAATACAAATACCCATTTAGGGTTAATATAAAAGCGGAATTAAGCACTGTAACCACGAAGCATATTTATAATCAACAGTTGAATCTGAAACTTTAAAATCCCATGCACCTGCATGTTCTGTATCAATTGTGGAAAAGAACTTTTTTTTTTTTGCTCTGAAAATTATGGAAAAGAACTTGGACAAAGAGAATCTATCTTTATTCTTCTAAAATAGTCCCCTTTTTTTGGGTACATAACGTGATAATGAACATTAAATGATCATGACCACACACTAATTGATTTTCCTGCAGTTCAATCTCACTTCTCCATCATTCCCAGTAAGAGGCTTGATGCTACCCATCTTGATCATGGATGCCGAAAAGTCTCTTGCAAAAGCAAATGGGTTCCTGCTGTATTTCAGCACCAGCTTATCACTATCAGTGCCATTATTTTTATAGAGCTCTTGATCGGAATGGAGGAGACCCTTTTGTTGCAGCAAGGACTTAAAGTAGACGGTATCGAATCTCCTCGTAGTTGCATCCAGGGGCTCTGTGTTGTCATCGCCTCCACTTGATGGGCAGTTTTGTCGGGCAGAGACTGCAAAGTTGGGGTCTATGTTGGTGTCATTGTAGATCCTGGCTCGGAAGGTGCCGCATCGAGCAAGTCCAATGGTGTGGGCAGCTGAGAGCACAACTAGGTCTGTTAGGTCCAGCCCATGAGCTTGGAAGTTAGAGAGTAGCTGTGAGAAGCTGAAAACTGGAGGTGGAAGGTTTCTGTTTGCATCATTCAAGCTTGCAGTTCTTGCATCCCTTCTACCTAACTGTACTTGGTAAAGAGGCCCTGCCAGCTAAAACACAAATAAGCAAAAACAAGAATTTCGTTAGGTTTTGATCTGGATATATGTGTTCAACGATAAAAGTGATCGTAGGGTCCTTTATTTTTAAGAAAGATACAAAAATGTGCGTACTGACACATTATTTGGTGAACATTGTACATACAAGAAATACAGAATCACGAGCTGCAACTGCCAATATGTCCGCACATGAGACCACGCTGCCTTTGCAAGCTTTGTCGACGGCATTTTTGATGTCATCGATCACATCGAATCCCCTGACTGAATTCGCATTTGGGAAGGCAGTCTTCTCACCGGTGAAGCTAGACGTGTCATCAAGCAAAATCGATCCATCACAGCCCTGTATTCAAATCAGCCAAATAAATCATCTACATTTTAATGTACATGTATTGCAAGTGCAATGCATGCATACAATCAACTAATAGCTTAATTACATTAACAAAGCAGTCATGGAAGTGCAAGCGCAGCAGAGAGGCTCCGATTCTCGGTTCACGAAAGATGGCCTGCTTGACGACTCTTCTGATGGCTGGTAGAGCCTGAGGGCACACTCTGTTATAGAAACTAGCACTTAGTTGTGCAGAGGTTGGAATTACAATAGTGGCAGCTACCACTACAATACACACTAGCAAAGATCGAAGACCAGCCATGACAAGGGTTAGTTTCTTTTTCTTTGTCAAATTGCTGAGTAGGGGTGATGACGATCAAGGAGCTTGAGGGCTTATATAGAGGAAATTTGAATTTCCCCGCTGCTTATTTTCATCAACCAATAATTGCCATGTAGAATAATAATACATACAGCTAATGTGACCTTACGGACTAATGAAGCTTTTGTTTAATTTTTTTTATTTTAATGTATGGACCAATTCCGCAATATGAGTAATTTCTGGTGGGGTGCCTAAAATCCTTTGACCCAAAGGGTTTTTAATTTGTTTCATACAGCATATCCCCATGCAAAGATGGCTAAAATTTCCCACACAATATTATATGTGCCTATAGCTATTTCTAACCATTAACACCTATGATGGGTTTTAATCTTGTATTACTCTAGTAAGAGACTTGTAATTTAAGTATTTAATGCATTCGCTAAATGAACCCAAGACGTGTGGCTTAATGTATATGATAAAGGCTTGCCAACTCATGCTGGTCATTTAATATTGATTAAAAAAAAAAAAGAGTTGGTCAGTTAATAATAATAATAAGGGATGTTGAGGATATGTTTGACCACCGATAGTCGTATATATTTTTTTTTTTTCAGAAATGTCAAACCTTTGCATATAACTCGGAATATGGCTCCCCGAAAACAAAATTAGCTGTTCAACCTTAAATTTCATGAAATTTCAATCTAATAATATTTCTTATAAGACTAGAGTTCTTTTTAATTTCATTATTTTTACATATTCAAGCATTGAATTAAGGTCTATCACTTCTTCACCCTACTCCAATGCCACTTGAGCTAAAGTTATAAGGGCAGGGTTGGCAGCCGCCTACTCCATTATTTACCAAATTAAAAATTACCCAATCTTTAATACAATTAAATTTCTTTTGCTTATTTAAATTCAACATATAAGGGCGATCATATCGTAAAGACAGGGTAGGCAGCCGCCTACTCCATTTTTTGCCAAACCAAAAATTACCCAATACAATCAAATTTCTTCTGCCTACTCAAACCTAATCGACTCAAATTTTTTCCTTTAACAAAAACAATAGCCCAACCCACTCAAACTTTCTCCTTTAACAAAAACAATAAAAAGAAATATAAGCATGTGAAAGTTGTATGGAGACTTTTTCAATATTGACTAACATTGTAAATTTTGTTAGCGCTTCTGCTAAGCGCCGTAATGAGTTAAATTTAATTCGAAAAGCTGAACTCAAAGAGTTGTTGGATTCTGGGGAACTTGAGACAAGTAGATGACTTAATCAAGGTCGTAGTTTGAACAAGCTAGAGTCACTTGTTGGGGATCTCACACTGCCTCTATTACAAGTTTGATGAGTTTATTTAAAGAGACTAAAATACTTCTCCAGGAAATCAGTGATCAAGAACCTAACCAACAATTTCGTGGCAATGCAGAGAATAACTATATTGCTATGATGTCTTTTGAGTTTGTGTTTTCATTTCTTTTGATAGATAAAATTATGGGATTGACCAATTTTTTTTGTCAAGTGTTTCAGACAAAAACTCAAGATATTGTAAGTGCTTTAAACTTTGTTGAAAACACAAAATCACAGTTCTAAGATATAAGGGCACATGGCTGGGATGATTTATTCATGAGTGTGGTATCATTTTGTGAACAACATGGTATTGATGTTCATGATATGAGTTTTCATTATACGATGGGTACACGTCGTTCTTGTCAACAAAAAGATTTTATTACAGTTGAACATTACTATCGCGTTGATGTATTTAATGATGTGATAGATTGCATGTTGAGGGAGTTAAATGACAGATTTCCAGAGCAAACAGTTGAACTTCTTATTCTTAGCTCAGCATTGGATCATCGTAATTCCTTCAAATCATTCAATATTGGGCATCTATGTAAACTTGCTGAGAAATTCTATCCTGCTGATTTCAGTCCAAGTGACTTGAAAGCTTTAGAAATTGAGTTGAGGTATTTTCAAAATGATATGCATCACCTTCCCTGCTTTAAGGACCTCACCACTCTTCCTAAGTTATGTCAACAATTGGAGGAAACAACTTTGGCAGAAAACTACCATTTGCTATACAGGTTGATTCAGTTAGTGTTGACTCTTCCTGTTTCTACAACAACAACGGAACAAGCTTTTTCATGTATGAGAATTATTAAGAATAGACTTCGGAGCACCATAGATGATAAATTCCTTGCTGATTGCATGATTCTCCACATTGAAAGAAAGTTTGCTAATAATATCGATAATGAAGATATAATTGAGGAATTTAAGATTTCTAAGCCTCGTAGGGTAAAGTTTTAGATTTAAATTAATAGTTTAGTTTTGTGTTGCATTGCATTGCATTTACTTCTTGTTTTTTTTTTGTTAAGCTTTTATTTATGTATAGAGATGCATATTTGAGGGTAAGGTTGATTAAGTCCCCCATGACTAGGTGTATCTTTTTATTTTTATGAATAAAATTCACTCGTACCATCGAGTTTTTAAGGTAAGTTTCGCCTACTTGACTTTTGAATCCTAGATCCGCTACTGACTCCTGCTCCTTAAGAATCAAATTTTCACATGCTAAACTTAGATGCAAACAAAAGCATACTAGCTAAGAGGATCTCCAATCCAAGGCCCCCCTCATTTTGCTAAAATTGCACAAAATCATTTTATACATGTTACTCCTATCACGCTACTTATTTTAAATAAGGGTAATGTTAGGCTTATCACATTTTTATACCACCTCTCTAATAGAGGTAGAGCCCACTAATACAATGGGGTCCATCTCTATTAGAGAGGTGATACATAGTGTGGTATAAAAATATGAGCAGCCTAGTATTTTCTATTAAGTACTGTAATAGTATGGTTGAAGCACATTGTTGACATATTTATCTATATTTTAGCTAATGAGCTTCGCTTAACTATTCATTTGGAGATGCTCTAATTAAGTAGTTGTTCTATGTAATAAAAAAAAGCAAATTTAGATTTAGATTAATCACGAAAATGGATTAAAATGTTATGGACGATATTAAAACGAATAACTTTCATGATCTCAAAGTCAATTATAGATGTTGGAAATAAAGGGACTCGCATCAAGCGCTGTGCTCATATTGGAAATGTAGTGGGTATTCTTGTTTGCTGCCAAGAATTTCTTTTATATTTTCAATAGAGTGGTAGAAGAAAAGGTGTGCTTATAGAATAATGCTTTTTTAAAGGCAAACAGACAAGGCTAGGTCTTTGTAGGAAAAAAGAAATATTAAAACAAATGCATGCATGAAGAGTAGAATATTAGGATAATTGTTAGTTCACATCTAATAACTTACCCGTTAAGAAATAGTGGTAAACAAAAACAAATTTGATCAAACACAACTAGTCACAGCCCCAAACATTTTATGCAAAATCAATGGAGTGTATGAATTCAGATTAGTTAGTAATCTCTTAATTAGTCTATGCATAAGGCGATTATTGAATTTGGTTTGAATGAATCTTCTATGAGATCAGCTACACTAATTTAATATAGGAGATTAGTTATAATGATGGAAGCATAGGAAGCTAGTAACAGTGTTTTATCCCTCTCTATATATGAACATTTAACCACTTCAACTTGTTGCATGCAAAATTAATCAGAAGCAGTTATCTCAACTAGTACATATCCATGGCAGCAGCTAATTCTCATCAACCTGTCTGGGTTTTGTTCACTACTTTTGTTGTTGCAGCTGCTATTGTGCTGGCCCCAGCTACATGCACTGCTCAACTCACTCGTGATTTCTATCAGCAGTCCTGCCCTCAGGCATTGCAAATCATCAGATCAGTTGTCAACGGAGCTATTAATCGGGAGACGCGCATGGGAGCGTCGCTCCTACGCTTGCACTTCCATGACTGCTTTGTCAATGTAGGTTTCATTTTGTGGCTGTGTTCAATAACTTCTTTTTTTGTTATTTCTTGTATACAAACAGAGCCATACTTTTCCTCAAGGTAGCTGAATACTGTCTGTTGTCAGACTCTGAATCTGAAGCATTGATCATATGAATACTTATTTGAATGAGTGTTACAAAACCAAACACTTTTAGAGTGTGTGTGGTCGAGGTAGCAGAATATTTTGTTGATTATGTTGACCGACTGTGAATATGAACCATTAATTATATGAATACTTATTTGCATGAGTGTTACAAAACCAAACCAAAGGTTGAGTAACTTTAGAGCGTGCAAGGTTGAGGAATAAATATCACTACTTTAGAAACTGTACAGTTTTTACCTAACAAGAAAGGAGATAGTTGTTTAACACAGCGTTTTTTGAATTATTACATACGTTCAAAAAACTTTAATGAAGATTTTAATACTGGAACATTGACTATGGTTTCCATCTTGGTGGCAGGGGTGTGATGGATCGATTTTGCTGGACGACACAGATAACTTCACTGGTGAGAAGACGGCCAGCGCGAATCTGAACTCCGTTAGAGGTTTTGATGTGATTGATGAAATTAAAGCAACCCTCAATACATATTGCAATGGCAATGTGGTCTCATGTGCTGATATCTTAGCAGTTGCAGCTCGTGACTCGGTTGAGATTGTAAGTGTTAAGAAAAGCCTTCGATGTCTAACTTGTCTAAAAAGGCTTTTTCTAGCCATTTTATATTTTGCATGTTGTGTTGTTAATTAATAACAAATGAGTGTTTCTAAATGAACTCTAAAATTAACTGAGTACACCCTACTATCAAACTATTTATTGAATTACTAATTTACCATAATATAAAATGACAAAAAATAAAATTAAGGTGTACTCAATTAATTTTAAGATTCGTTTAGCTTTTTTTTCTCTTATGTCCTCTGCCTAATGGTTTCCTGCAAGTTAAAGATATAATTAGAAAGAAAAGATGATTGTTGTTCAAAATTAATAGGATTATATCCATCCTCAACCAAACCTCAAATAATTAATTGTGGAAATTTTAAAATGGTTGGTTTTTAACAAGTCAAAAGTAGATTTTTGTTGTAGTCTCCTCTGCTTGATCTACATAGTACTGTAAATTCATACATCAATTCGCTATGTGAGTCCATCAATGGTGAGGCCCTATTGTCAACAATTGAGTACAAAATGCGTTTTGGAGTACAAGTTTCCATCTTGGACAAAAAACAACCCAATATTTTACATTGTTACTGCCTTAGCTAAAAGAAATTTGAGAATTTTCGCACAAAATATTGGCCGATTTGAATTTGTTTCTTTAAATTTCAAAGGAGATCTATCAAAAGAAAATTTTGGGTTCTGGGTACTTACTATCGGCCGTTGCAGATTGTCAAAGAAAGAGAGAGTGACGACATTGTTCAGTAATACTAATTTACCCTAATATAAAAATGACCAAAAAGTATTAGTGTGTAGTAGGGGTATTTTGGTAGTTAATTAGGGTGTACTTAGTTAATTTTACATTTTGATTTAAATATTATGATGTACTTAAATTATAAGGTGTACTCAGTTAATTTTAAAGTTCGTTTAGCAGTACTCTAACAAATTAGCCTAATTAAAAATGGATAAATTAGTCCAACTCTTGTGCTGCTTGTGTTTAGCTGGGAGGCCCTTCCTATTCCTATGAAGTACAATTGGGTAGAAGAGATGCAACAACTGCAGTCTTGAATGATGCAAACAGAAATATTCCTCCTCCAACTTTCGACTTCTCTCAGCTTCTCTCCATCTTTCAATCTCATGGTCTAGGCCTGCAAGATCTGATCCTCCTCTCAGGGGGCCACACCATTGGACTAGCTAGGTGCACGACCTTCAGAGACAGGATTTACAATGACACCAATATAGACCCTGAGTTTGCAGCTTCCTTGCGAGAGGGTTGTCCTGCAAATGGTGGAGACGACAACACGACGCCAATAGACTCAACCACAACGCAGTTTGATACCGTGTACTTCAAGTCTTTGCTGCAGAAAAAAGGTCTCTTCCATTCTGATCAGGAGCTCTTTAAAAGTGATGGCAGTGATAGCGATAATCTGGTGCAGCATTACGCTAACAGCCCCGAGGATTTCAAAGTAGATTTTGGGGCTTCCATGATCAAGATGGGTAACATAAACCCCCTCACTGGATATGCTGGTGAGATAAGGCTCAATTGCAGGAAAATCAACTAGGACTTAAATATGTCCATTCAAAGTAACAGAGTAAAGCAACATTGGAGAGTTGTTATGTCCATTGTGTAAAACATTTAAAATCTAGTTTGAATAATTGCTGAACTCTTTTATTAATATATGTCTATGGTATTTAGTTATTAATCTAATTTTGGAGTGTATTGAGTTAGCCAGTGGCATACAAGATATAATGTCAGCCTGCATTTAAACAAAGACTGGCCAAAATAGATGCTCAAAAGTCAAATATGAACAGGTTATGCAGTTCTAGTTATGGCTGGGGGCCGGCGGTGAGGTGGAAGAGAAGGGGAGGAGAACTGGGTTGTGCTTATATTGCACACTCCACATATCCCCATGCAAAGATGGCTTAAATTTCCCACACAATAGTTTATGTGCCTATAGCTATTTCTAACCATCAACACCTATAATGGGTTTTAACCTTACATTACTTTAGTATGGGGATTCTAACTTAAGTATTTAAGAGTAGTCTCTTGCATTCGATATCTGTGTTTGAATTTTTCAAGTTCTATGTTTGAATTCTCCCTTTTCTAATATCGCTTGTCTAAAAAAAACGCGGATGTATGTGATTGGCTAAATAAACCCAAGACGTGTGGCTTAATGTATATGATAAAGGCTTGCCAACTCATGTTGGTCATTTAATATTGATTAAAAAAAAGAGTTGGTCAGTTAATAATAATAAGGGATGTTGAGGATATGTTTGACCACCGAAAGTCGTAGATATTTCTTGTTTTTTCACAAATGTCAAACCTTTGCATATTACTCGGGATATAGCTCTCCGAAAACAAAATTAGCTGTTCAACCTTAAATTTCATGAAATTTCAATCTAATAATATTTCTTATAAGACTAGAGTTCTTTTAATTTCATTATTTTTACATATTAAAGCATTTAATTAAGGTCTATCATTTCTTCTAATGACACTTGATGTTATTAGGCCTGCTACTCCTTAAGAATCAAACTTTCACATGCTAAACTTAGATGCAAACAAAAGCATACTAGCCAAGAGGATCTCCAAGGCCCCCCTCATTTTGCTAAAATTGCACAAAAACATTTTATACATGTTACTCCCATGACGCTCCTTATTTTAAGTAAAGGTAATGTTAGGTTTACCACCTCTCTAGCTAATAGAGGTGGAGCTCATCGATACAATGGGGCTCATCTCTATTAGAGAAGTGATACACAATGTGGTATAAAAATACGATAAATTTAGCACTTTCACTACAAAAAAAAGTGGCAACAGTCACCATTTTGTCCCTAATTTTAGTGACTGTTGTGGGGGTTACTAAAGGCTTTAGTCATCTTTTTTGACTTTTTTGGTGACTAAAAAGGCTTTCAGTCACCTTTTTTGCTTTTTTTTAGTTACTAAAGCCTTTAGTAATCCCCACAACAGTCACCAAAATTGATAACAAAATGGTAACTATTGCCACTTTTTTTTGTAGTGTTTCCTTTAAGTAATAGTATGGTTGAAGCACATTGTTGAGATATTTCTCTATATTTTAGTTAATGAGCTCCCTTTAACTATTCCTTTGGAGATGCTCTAATAAGTAGTTGTTCTATGTAAATAGAAAAAGAAAATTAAGATTAGATTAATGACGAAAATAGATTCAAATGTTATGGACGATATTAAAACGAATAAACTTTTGGCAAAAAAAAAAAAAAAAAAAACCAAATTCACAAACTCAGAAGCTCTAACTACAATACATTGAATCAAAAATTGAAACAAAGTGCATGCATGTGTTTGTAAGAATTTTTTTTTTTTTTTTTCTTGTTTGCAGCCAAGAATTTTTTTAATATTTTCAATAGAGTGGTAGAAAAGGTGTGCTTAAGATAAGGCTAGGTCTTCGTAGGAAATAAGAAATATAAAAGCAAATGCATGAAGAAGTAAATAGAATATTAGGATATAATTGTTAGTTCACATCTAATAACTTACTCGTTCAGAAAGAGTAGTCACAGCCCCAAACATTTTATATAAAATCAATGGAGGCTGGAACGAGTCCACTACCAATGGAGAGTGTATGAAATCAGATATTATTGAATTAATGGACTTAGTAATCTCGTAATTAGTCTATGCATAAGATGATTATTGAATTTGTTTTGAATTAATCTTCTATGAGATCATCTTATTGAATGGACTACACTAATTTAATATAGGAGTTAGTTATAATGATGGAAGCAAAGGAAGCTAATAACAGTGTTTTATCCCCTCTATATATGAACATTTAACCTCTTCAACTTGTTGCGTGCAATTAATCAGAAGCAGCTACCTCAACTAGTACATATCCATGGCAGCAGCTAATTCTCATCAACCTGTCTTGGTTTTGTTCACAACTTTTGTTGTTGCAGCTGCTATTGTGTTGGCCCCAACTACATGCACTGCTCAACTCACTTGTGATTTCTATCAGCAGTCCTGCCCTCAGGCATTGCAAATCATCAGATCAGTTGTCAACGAAGCAATTAATCGGGAGAGGCGCATGGGAGCGTCGCTCCTACGCCTGCACTTCCATGACTGCTTTGTCAATGTAGGTTTCATTTTGTGGCTTTGTTCAACATTTTATTTTATTTTAGTTTTTGGTATTTCTTGTATACAAACAAAATCATACTTTTCCACGAGGTAGCACAATATTGTTGTTGATTATGTTGACGGACTGTGAATATGAACCGTTAATCATATGAATACTTAGTGTTACAAAACCAAACCAAAGGTTGAGTAACTTTAGAGCGTGCAAGGTTGAGGAATAAATCTCACTTTAGAAACTGGGTTTTTACCTAACAAGAAAGGAGATAGTTGTTTAACATAGATCGTTTTTTGAATTATTACTTACGTTCAAACAACTTTGATGAAGATTTTAGTACTGAAACATTGACTATAGTTTCAAATTTTCCATCTTGGTGGCAGGGGTGTGATGGATCGATTTTGCTGGACGACACAGTGAACTTCACTGGTGAGAAGACGGCGGGTGCGAATCTGAACTCCGTTAGAGGTTTTGATGTAATTGATGAAATTAAAGCAACCCTCAATACATATTGCAATGGCAATGTGGTCTCATGTGCTGATATCTTAGCAGTTGCAGCTCGTGACTCGGTTGAGATTGTAAGTGTTAAAAAAAGCCTTCGATGTCTAAATTGTCCAACAAGGATTTTTCTAGCCATTTTATTTTTAGCATGTTATGTTGTTAACTACTAACAAATGAGTGCTGTCAAACGAATTCTAAAATTAACTGAGTATACCCTACTGCCAAACTACTATTTATTGAATTACTAATTTACCATAATATAAAATGATAAAAAATAAAATTAAGTTGTACTTAGTTAATTTTAAGATTCGTTTAGCTTTTTTTTTTCCTTGATGTCCTCTGCCCAATGATTTCTTGCAAATTAAAGATATAATTAGAAAGGAAAGATGATTGTTGTTCAAAATTAATAGGATTATATCCATCCTCAACCAAACCTCAAATAATTAATTGTGGAAATTTTAAAATGGTTGGTTTTTGACACGTCAAAAGTAGATTTTTTTATTGTCTCCTCTGCTTGATCTACATAGTACCATAAATTCATACATCAATTCGCTACGTGAGTCCATCAATAGTGAGGCCCTACTGTTAACAACTGAATACAAAATGCGTTTTGGAGTACGAGTTTCCATCTTGGATGAAAAACAACCCAATATCTTACCTTGTTATTGCCTTAGCTAAAAGAAATTTGAGATTTTTCGCACAAAATATTAGCCGATTTGAATTTGTTTCTTTAAATTTCAAAGGAGAACTATCAAAAGAAAAAATTTGGGTTATGGGTACGTACTGTTGGCCATTGCAGATTGTCAAAGGCAGAGAGAGTGACGCTATTATTTCAATGATACTAATTTACCCTAATATAAAATGATCAAAAAGTATTAGGGTGTAGCCGGGGTATTTTGGTAGTTAATTAGGGTGTATTTAGTTAATTTTACATTTTGATTTAAATATTATGGTGTACTTAGATTATAGGATGTACTAAGTTAATTTTAGGGTTCGTTTAACAGCACTCTAACAAATTAGCCTAATTAAAAATGGATAAATTAGTCCAACTCTTGTGCTGCTTGTGTTTAGCTGGGAGGCCCTTCCTATTCCTATGAAGTACAATTGGGTAGAAGAGATGCAACAACTGCAGTCTTGAATGATGCAAACAGAAATATTCCTCCTCCAACTTTCGACTTCTCTCAGCTTCTCTCCATCTTTCAATCTCATGGTCTAGGCCTGCAAGATCTGATCCTCCTCTCAGGGGGCCACACCATTGGACTAGCTAGGTGCACGACCTTCAGAGACAGGATTTACAATGACACCAATATAGACCCTGAGTTTGCAGCTTCCTTGCGAGAGGGTTGTCCTGCAAATGGTGGAGACGACAACACGACGCCAATAGACTCAACCACAACGCAGTTTGATACCGTGTACTTCAAGTCTTTGCTGCAGAAAAAAGGTCTCTTCCATTCTGATCAGGAGCTCTTTAAAAGTGATGGCAGTGATAGCGATAATCTGGTGCAGCATTACGCTAACAGCCCCGAGGATTTCAAAGTAGATTTTGGGGCTTCCATGATCAAGATGGGTAACATAAACCCCCTCACTGGATATGCTGGTGAGATAAGGCTCAATTGCAGGAAAATCAACTAGGACTAAAATATGTCCGCTCAAAGTAAGAGTAAAGCAACATTGGAGAGTTGTTATGTCCATTGTGTAAAACATTTAAAATCTAGTTTGAATAATTGCTGAACTCTTTTATTAATATATGTCTATGGTATTTAGTTATTAATCTAATTTTGGAGTGTATTGAGTTAGCCAATGGCATACAAGATATAATGTCAGCCGGCATTTAAACAAAGACTGGCCAAAATAGATGCTCAAAAGTCAAATATGAACAGGTTATGCAGTTCTAGTTATGGCTGGCAGCCGGCGGTGAGGTGGAAGAGAAGGGGAGGAGAACTGGGTTGTGTTTATATTGCACACTCCAGACAAGGCAAGAAAAAAATGGACATAAAACAAATGGATGAAGTAGTAAATGGAATACTAGGATAGTTGTTAGCTCACATCCAATAACTTAGGCTTTTAGAAATAGTGGTAAACAAAAACAAATTTGATCATACACAAGAAGTCAAAGCCCCAAACATTTTTATGCAAAAACAAAGGAGGTCGGAACGAGTCCAAATTCGATGGAGTGTAACATGGTACAAAATCAATTATATTATTTCCGGGATAGAGAATTAATGGACTTAGTAATCTCTTGACAACTAATGAACATGTTTTGAATTAATCATCTATGACATCAGCTACACTAATATAATAGGATATTATAATTAATGATGGAAACATAGGAAGCTAACAGTGTTCTATCACCTCTATATATGAACACTCAGCCTCTTCAACTTGTTGCATGCAAATTAGCCAGAGTAGTTAGCTCAACTAACATATATACCATGGCAGCAATTAATTGTCATCAATGTATCTATGTTTTTGTCACTACTTTTTTTGTTGCAGCTGCTATTGTGTTGGTCCCAACTACATGCACTGCGCAACTCACTTCTGATTTCTATAAGCAGTCCTGCCCTCAGGCATTGCAGATCATCAGATCAGTAGTCAAGCGAGCTATTAACCGGGAGGCACGCATGGGAGCGTCGCTTCTACGCTTGCACTTCCATGACTGCTTTGTCAATGTAGGTTTCATTTTGTGGTTGTGTTCAATATCTTCTTTTTTTGTTATTTCTTGTATACAAACAGAGCCATACTTTTTCTCAAGGTAGCGGGATATCGTCTGTTGTCAGACTGTGAATCTGAAGCATTGATCCTATGAATACTTATTTGAATGAGTGTTACAAAACCAAACACCTTTAGAGTGTGTGTGGTTGAGTTTCACCTCTGTATGGACAAGGAAAAAAGATCACTTGAGATTTGGAAACTGTACAGTTTTTACCTAACAAAAAAGGAGATAGTTGTTTGACATTAATCATCTTGGATTATTTGTATTAATACTTATGTTTAAAAAATCGTGAAGATTTTTAATACTAAGACATATTGATTAGTTTGAATTTTTCCATCTTGGTGACAGGGGTGTGATGGATCAATTTTGCTCGACGATGCGGATAGCTTCACTGGTGAGAAGACGGCTGGTCCAAATCTGAACTCGGTTAGAGGTTTTGATGTGGTTGATGACATTAAAGCAGCCCTCAATAGAGATTGCCATGGCAATGTGGTATCATGTGCAGACATCTTAGCAGTTGCAGCTCGTGACTCGGTTGAGATTGTAAGTGTTAAAAAAAAGCCTTCAATGTCAAAATTGTCTAAAAGGCTTTTTAGCCATTTTATATTTGACATGTTATGTTGTTGGACTCTCAATTTGAACCATGCATTTAAATAATAATACACTTGATCAATCATCCAATTTCATAGCCTGGCACCATAATAACAACTTAGCCTAGTTAAAACTTGGTAAATTAATCCAATTCTTGTGCTTGTGTTTAGTTGGGAGGTCCTTCTTATTCCTATGAAGTACTATTGGGTAGAAGAGATGCAACAACTGCAGTCTTGAATGATGCAAACAGAAATCTTCCTGCTCCATTTTTCGCCTTCTCTCAGCTTCTCTCCAGCTTTCAGTCTCATGGTCTAGACCTGCAAGATCTGATCCTCCTCTCAGGGGGCCACACCATTGGACTAGCTAGGTGCACCACTTTCAGAGCCAGGATTTACAATGACACCAATATAGACCCTGAGTTTGCAGCCTCCTTGCAAAAAGGTTGTCCTGCAAATGGTGGAGACAACAACACTGCGCCAATAGACTCAACTACGACGCATTTTGATACCGTGTACTTCAAGTCTTTGCTGCAGAAAAAAGGTCTCTTCCATTCTGATCAGGAGCTCTTTAAAAGTGATGGCAGTGATAGCGATAATCTGGTGCAGCATTATGCTAATAGCCCCCAGGATTTCAAAGTAGATTTTGGGGCTTCCATGGTCAAGATGGGTAACATAAAGCCTCTCACTGGATCTGATGGTGAGATAAGGCTCAATTGCAGGAAAATCAACTAAGACTTAATATGTGTCTACTCGAAAACAGAGTGAAGCAACATTGAAGAGTTGTTATGTCCACTGTGTTAAACATTCCAAAAATCTAGTTTGAATAATTGCTGAACTCTTTTATTAATATATGTCTATGGTATTTAGTTATTGATCCTAGTTTTGGTGTGTATTTAATTAGCAAATGGCACTCTTTGTCAGCCTACATTTGAACAAACAAACAAAGACTGGCCAAAATAGTTGCTCAAAATCTGAACAAGCTATGCAGTTCTAGTTTTGGTCTTGAAGGCTGATAACAGAACCCAGAAAAGAAAGGATGATAAACTTGAAGGCTAGACAGACTTTGAAATTTTCAAATGAACTGTTCTAGCCATACCAATCAATCTGATTCAACAATTAATTCCATATTATAGATGATTTTCAAAGCCATTAATTACATATCAGAATTGGAGATTACTAAATGCTTTTTGGAAAATATTCAACTGTTACATTACATAACAAGGATTTGAGTTTGACTTTTTAATTTAAATCTTTACTTTAAAAAATCTTTTTTCGGCCTGTGTTTTTTTTTTCTTTTGTCATTTGGTTATTAGAACAATTAGAACAGAGGCTTTGACCTACTTAAAAAGAAAAATCATTACTTGATAGGTGTTTTTTCTTGTGACATATGTACTATGGATCCAACACCAACTTATGGGCATAAAGATTATAGATCCAGTTATTTTGTCATTCTAAACACAGAATTCTCTACTCTTAAATTCTCATAAAGTCAGTCAACTATCTTATTTAGGTTTTTTTTTTTTCTGAATTGTTTTCTGCATAAATAATAAATAGAACTGCAGAGATGTATTATGCAGGCACAATAATCAAATTACTGGTAGAAGCAAAAAAATCAAAGAAAGCAACAAATGCAATGTGGTTTGTATCCATTTTTTGCAATGTTAGGCACTTATCCAAGCAAAGATTTTTCAACAGTGATAGTGAACATCTGCCATTTTGGTATTGATTTAAGCTAACATAATACACTTTTATCAGATTTTGGCCCTTTTCTGATCGAGATTTTGGGGATATAAGACTCAATTGCAGGATAGTAGGGCTGTGTTTGGTGAGCATAAAAAAAAGGCTGTCGTATGATTTTGTAACCTTTTTTGCAGTTCAGTTGTTCTCTGATTTTAAACAAAAAATTTATTTGTGCACAAGGCCACATAATTCTGAACAAGGTAGCAATGTCTTTGTGCAAAATACTTGTATGAATAGCAGAGGTCAATAGTTTATGCTGTCTTCTGACTTACAGATATGAATTTGTAGTTCAGATCAGCTATCTTATTAAATAGTAGTTGTAATTCTACATTTCTGTTTTGAGATTGGCATACAACATAATTATATTTCACACCGATTCTAGTCAAGGCAAGAACTAGGAAAAATTAAAATAAAGAGTTACTTCATCTCATATATCACTTGATTTGTACTGAACTAGATCACTTTCAACGCCTCGGATCAATTTGTTTTGCGACAGTTGGTACGAATTTGACCGCTAGTTCCTGTAAGCGGGCTAAGGTTCCCCATTTTCAACATGGCATTGGCAAAATCTGTATAAAAAGTTCCAGAGCTGTTGCTATAAGTGGTAACCAGAGAGTCTGTTGAACCACCACTGAAAAGTTGCTGATCAGAATGCAAGAGACCCTTGCTATCCACCAAGTTCTTGAAATAAGCGTTATCAAAGAAAACCGGGCTTGTAATATCCAGTGGAGAAAGGTTGTCATCAGTCCCAGAGCTCTGAGTACAGTTTGATTTCAAGAAGGTAGCAAATTCTGAATTGATGTTAGTCTCATTATATATTCTGTCTCGGAACATTTGACACCTGGCTTGACCCATTGTGTGAGATCCTAGTCATAAACATGAATGATTTTCATTAGAGGAGACAGATTATGCAAGTAAGTGAATCAAATATAATTTCTTGGAAGTCAAGTAATTGAAATTTCAAGAAGTACCCAAATACTTTGTTGCTTTTTATGTTATGTACTTACCAGAGAGAGCCACCATTTCTTTGGCACTAAATCCTTTAGTTGAGAACGAAGAGATGAGGTCTTTAAGATCTAGGCTTGGAGATGGGAGTTCAGTATTTGCATCACTTAAACTTGCTGTGGTTGAGTCTCTTCTGCCCAACTGAACTGTCCATGAAGGGCCACCAAACTGCATAAACATAAATTAACATCATCTAACTATACAGCAATTACTTATTCCTTTCAACTTTCATGACTTCCACTCTTTCTTTTAGGCATAAAATGTGACTTACTAAAAGAACTGAATCGCGGGCTGCAACGGCAAGGATATCTGCACACGAAACAACACCGGGGCAGAGACTTTCTAGCTGAGATTTTATAGTATCTATCACTTCGAATCCCCTCAATGATCTTACATTTGGTAAAGCTGTCTTTTCCCCAGTGAAATTTGAAGTGTCGTCTAATAATACAGATGCATCACATCCCTGTTGAAAACCATACGAAAAATTCATCAATATTAATAATGACCAAGAAGGATTTTGTTTGTGATTTATATTTATGTTAATGAACTTAAAGAACACAATAAATTAATCCTTTTGTAATTGTTCATATGCAGGCAAAGCTTCCTAGCTTCTTTCTACAACAAGTATATTTATTACATGAAGTTGCAGCCAAATATGTGTAAATTATAACTACAAAGAACAAAGTTGTGTATGCTGCTCTCTTATTGAGTCATACTGCCACGAAGGGTGCTCTCTCTGGTCATTTCAGCTAGTTCTGGACAACATTTCACACAATTCCTAACATATATGAAATTAAAACACAGTGACAAGTACTAGCTCAATCAAATATAAACTTGCTGGGAAAGGAGGGAGGGTAGGAAAGGACATGCATTAACAAAGCAATCATGGAAATGGAGACGGAGCAAGGACGCCCCCATCCGATGCTCCTTCACCACCGCATTAATAACTGAACTCCGAACGACAGAAAGGGCTCGGGGGCACGTTGTTGCATAATAATCCGAGGACAATTGTGCAGATGCTATCCTAAGCAGCATCAAAAGCACAAAGAAGCAGAATCTGTTATAGTGTGAGATAAAAGCCATTATGCCAAAAAATAGAAGGCAATAAACTTGTTTCACTTTTTTCTCTCTCCAGCGGAATGGAGCTTAAAACATGTATAAATAGAGGATTGCCTTAGTGGATTTTTAACTGTGCGCCAAATTACTATTAATGGTTCTAAGTCAATACTAAAACTTTATCCAAACCTACCAAAATTGTCTAACTAGTAAAAATCAAACATTGAAATTTCCACAGTTTTATAATTCTTTAGTATCTAAAGTACTCTTCAATCCAAACTCCACTTCATAAAAAAAAAGTGGCTGGCCTATCATTGTAATGCAGAGGATGTCTCGCTGAATTTTACTGTGTTACTGTTTGCTACACAGCGTTAAGGGGAGAAAGAGGGAGAACCAAACACAATAGTGATTTGACCATCAGACTACGTTAGATGTTATGTTACATGTGTGAACATGTTTTTCATGGAGGAATCAAATTTAGTCAAACCAACAAAAGGTAAATTGCAACTTGCTTATGTTATTTTACTACCACCTTTGCATGAACCTGGTTGAAATTGGAAAAAAATGTTTTTGCAATTGCCCCAAACTTTAGAATCTTCCAACGTCTGTAGAACACAAATTCCATAAAGCGCTTTAGAAAGGTAAGCAAAGTCTAAATGCCCCAAACTTGTTATATACGAATTTAGTGGGTGTCTGGAGGATTAAATTCAAAGCTTTCGTTTTGTCCTTTGAAAATGGCTATTTCATGTTTGACAATTCCATATAAGCTAAAGTAAAATCATGAAAGGAAATGAGATAATATGACTCAGTGGACCTAATACTACATTTAATATATGACTCGTTTGGGAGTGATTCTAGATATGCCAGAATCACTTTAGCAGAGAACCACTTCTCATGTGCTTCTTTATCTAAACATTTTAAGTGATTTTAAGTGATTCTTGGCAGAAGCACCTCCTATGTGCTTCTCTATAAAATCACTTAAAACTACTTAAAAGTGATTATTTGGTTTATCCAAAATCACTCTCAAACGAGCCCATAATTGCCACCTTCTAGTACCCCTTTTGTCTTTGGCCATGATTTTCCTCAAAATCCCCCAAGTTTTTTTTTTCACAATGCAATATTCTAACTACTGTTATGTACGAGGAAGATTCGAACTCGAGTGAAAGAGGGTGTGCACATTAACCTAACTAATTGACCTAACTCAAATCTGTCTCAACATCAAACCCCCATGTTGATAGGATCGTCAATGTCAGAAGATTACTTCCCCAGGTGGACCCAGAAATTTTTAAGCGGAGATACAATATTGACTAAGTATGAAAAATTGTTTTTCGGAATAATCATTTTCTCAAAATAATTTTTGGCGGCTTTTATTCCTTATACATCAAATAAGAAAACTTGATTTTATGAGATTTTAGTATGAAGTATATATTGACTTAATGAGCCATTATTTTTAGCCTAAATCGTATTTTGCACTAAAACTGAATTTTCATATTTTGATTTGGTGGGAATTTGATTTTCTAGTATTGTTATTTGAATCCAAATAAGGGGTACTTCCTTATTTACATTGTAAATTTAAGTAAATGGAGTAATATAAAAATAAATAAAAGTAAAAGGACAAAGGCATTTACTTAAATGTTGAAAATGAAAATAAGGTAATCTGTACACCAGTTGAGCAAATGGGCAATTTGAAGCACCTACAATGGTTTTTCCGACGAGGAGAGGTGCAACTGCATCTCCTTGCGCCTTAGTAAGTCCGCCCCTACTAGCAAGTACAACTCAGGTGACAGTAAATATTCCAAGATTTTCATGTCCTGGTTGGTCAGCATTTTCGCTACGAATTATTGACAAAAGGGTTATGTAAGAGTATTGAAGACGCTAATTAGCTTAATTTGCTGAGATTGATTGACTGGACATCCCACAGTTCTGCAGCAACTGGCGCGATCAGAGTTGAAGGATGAAACATGGCCTTAGCATGCAACGTTTTGTGTCAAGCCGGTGCAGAGTAACTATTAAATTCCAAAACAGCAGTGAGCTTCCCTGATACATAAAACATTTACTCAGTCGATAACTTCCTCGTATAACAAAAATAAAAAGATAATACAAATCTTATTTTGCAGCTACCCAGACTTTCATAATTTCATGTTGGATTGACAACTTGTCTATAATCACATTATAAATTCTCTCATTTGCTCTCTATCATGGAAACAAGATGGTGAACAAAAATGAGCCAATCAGGCAGAGGCCTATTCCCCATTGCGGCTTCTCAGAATACGAAGTTTTCCTCCTCTGCGCCAATAGTTTGTAATCTATCTCCCATCTCCCGGAGAGAAGCTGCCGTAGAATCATTAATGTCCAGCAGATACTGCAAGCGCAATAATTTCTCTGGTGCTGGGTCACTTTTCAGGTATATAGCAAACAGATCGGCTAGCTCCTCTGGCACATCCCATGAAAGTGGCTTGGCAGGTACAGCTTTGTCACAAGCCAGCAAGTCATTAAGAGAAGAAACCTGCAAACAGAAGCAAGGCATCAGATTTTTCCGTGCAAATCAGTCAATTCTTACCAGCCCATTTCCAAAGTATCCACCAACCAAAATTAGCACTCAGCACTTGCAGGACTAAAATAATAACAGATAAACAAAATCCATACCACTCCTTGACGATTTCTCTGCCTCAAAAGTGACACAGCTTGAATCAGTGAGTTTGATAATCTGCTCCGTGCAAGCTCTTGAACAACATTCTTAGCCTTCTCAGCATTAATATTGAGATCTAACGGGATTTTCTCATAGACTTCCTCCTCATCAAACTCTCCAGTGCCCGATGAGAATATCTCGTCTACAGTTTTTTTAAACAGGCTCTCTCGCAAGGTTTCAGATATCATGCTGTCTAAATCAACACTTGATTCTTTAAGTTCTCTTATCTGCTTAATATTGAGCCTCCCCTGACCAATAGCGGTTTCAATGGCAGCTGCCATTTTTGTAGTTGTTATATTCTTTATTATCTTTTGCACATATTGCGGAGGTAACCCAACTTGCTTCTGCAACTCATTAAGTTGCTCTACCCTGGCTTTTGTCAATTGTCCATCAGCTAAAATCACCTCAGCCTGTTGCCTGAAAGCTTGTTCGGCCAGGCTTCTGTGTACTTCCACTATCTCCGTAGTGCTCAAACCCAATATCCCCCCAAGCTGATTTAGTAGCACATACTCTGAATCATCCTTCTTTGTAGTTATCTGAGCACCAAATGGAATCCTCTTCACTTCACCAGTTATACAAAAGAGTAAGTATGTTTTGTAGAGGTCAGTCCTCTCTCTTTCCTGAAGGTCATCTTTAAGTGTTATCTCAGTCTGGCCAGGCTTCCCCAACTTTGCAGCAAGTTCCTTGTCGGGTCTTATCTTTCTAAGTGTCTGAATAGATTCCCATTCCTCATCCTCTAGAACCTCTATTTCTTGCTCCTTTATTGGCTCTTCTGTGGAGGTATCATCAGATGATTCCCCTTTTATGTCTGCCACCAATTCAGTCACAACTAATGTGTTGAAAGCTATCATTTTTTTAAGTTCTTTTGCAGCCTCAGTACGGCTCCCAACTGACCGTGCTCGTTTTACGTAGTTAATAAAAATCTTTCGGACCTGCATGATAGTAAAAGTACGCAAAGAAGAAAAGAAGACATTAAATTCGAATTCACAAACTTCACATCAAAAGAAGCAATCAAAGTGGATACTCACTGCCTTGCCGGCTATAGACATGGCAGCTTCCCTAGACAATCGCAAACCATGAGCTGCCTTTCTCACAGCTTGTTTTACATCAGCGTCGTAACCATCAACACCAGATGCAATTGCTTCCTTCACAACCTGGACAGAAACCAATACAAATCAGTATAAAGCTTGTTTCACAATAGCAGACTGCTTTTCAACATATTAAAGCATCTAAAAACTTCATGACTAACGGATCCACTCATAGGAAGGCTGAGCTAAGGTGCAACTAAAACTAAGAAACAAATCTTCAGGGTAAGTGTACACATGCAGATGAAGGGTCTTGGGGAAAATAGTACTGTCCCATGATAACCATGGATCTCAGATAAGATAACAGACAGAGGAATTAAAAGAAGAAATGCACTGACCTTTTCAAACAAACTGCCACAGATATCTGAATGGGCAGCTTCAACAGTCTGCTGAGGTATACAAAGCATCACCCGTAGCCTCAACAATGCAGCAACATCCTCCTCGTTCAGCTCGCCATCAGCAACACAAAGCTGAAGCTTTTGCCGGTAAATTTCTTAAACAAGAAAAGCAAGTCAGATTCTAAGAGGACCAAACAGACTATCCATTATAGCACTAAGGTAGTGTTTGGTTCATTGGAATGAACTAAGGCATGGAACAGATATTCCTAAATGCACGTTTGACTGTCTTGATTGACCAAAAAATGGAAATTGCCTTTCCTATGGAATGTCCATTCCCCTAAACTGATGGATAATGCCAATTATATTCTCATTTTGATTCCATTTCATTTCAATCTTGATTTCTTTCCATTCTAATGTTCAAACCAGCAAGTCAGCAACTAAAACACTAGCCAATACCAAATATCAGAGAATCAAATGTATAACTAAAATCGGATGCCAATTATTGCATAAACATTATTAAATAAAAACTGACTGAAGATAGCGAGTATCCACAGTGGATATTCAAAAATAAGCTGTGCATATGACAAGCATTACAACTTCCATTACCTTCATGAATCTGACTTGCTCTCTCTGGATCAAAGTGCAGCTCTTCACAGATATTTTGAAGGAAGGCTGCTTTGCTATCTGCTGCTTCTAACTCACCCGCACTAACAGCCTGTGAAAGACGTTTACGGTATACCTTCGAAGTAACATCAAGCACAATGGATTCTGCCTCTCGTTTGCCTAAACCAAATATATTCCTTAACTGATTCAAGGCGGAAAGCTACACAGGCAAAAGTTAATTATGAATAACAATAGAAGAAATGGCGGCAGCAGCAGTGGTAGCAGTTGTTAATGCAGTTCATAAAGGGAAAAGTATGCACACAAGCCTTTGTTTACCTTATTCTCTTCCAAGCGACCTGTGGATAAAGAATCCGTAACATATGCTCTGAAAAGGAGCTTCAAGTCGTCAATCTTTCTATCGCCATAATACTCTCCGCCTAATTCAGAGATACAAGTAAGCACAGCAGGGTGTACAAAACTGAGCGATTAGAAACAGACAAGCAAGAAACCAGTGCAGATTCTTACCAAGTAAAGAAATTGGCCCAACCCCAGGTGCAAAGCGAGCTGCATCTGGCTGGTTCTTTAGTGAGATGAGCAAACTATTGAATGCTAGCATCTTCTCAAGCTCTTCCACAACATGCGTGACTCCCCTACTAAAAAGCTAAATTTGTTAGATGCTACTAGTGTTACAATTTTGAACAACCATTTAATGTTACTGGAGCCAAAAAAATCTTTAACAGAACTCAAAAAGAATAAAATATCTTTCTACATTCATATTGTGCAGGAACATAATCTCTCTGACTAGTTCATACAGAAAAGGAAAAGGAATCATACACAACTAAATCCTAGCTAAATTTAGACAATAGCAGCTTAAGTTTTACGACAAATAAACATAGTAATCAGCTGCAGTTATTTACGGATAGTGAACATACGCTGCCCTTGTTCTGGATTTGATTATACTAAGTGCTGCTGAAATATTTGCCTCGACTAATTTTCTTGCGTGTTCCTTGAACAAGTCCTCTGCATACTGCATCAAAAAGAATTATCCACATTGAGAAACAACTATAAGAAAACTGCTGCAGGTCTAGCAAACACATTGCAAAGAAGGTACCTCATCAGAAAGCCGATACGCGTGTTGTGCTTCTTTAAGCCTAACGAGCTGCTCCGCATCAATATCTGACAATATTATACTTAACTTTGTCAGAAATTAAAGCATAAACTGAGTAAGAGCGTTACAATCTTGTATAACCAAACTGCTAAAATCATCTATTGAAATTCTCTTTTGAAAAATTACTTGAAAAGAGAGACTTTGAGCAAGTAACATCATATGTTAACCCTGCAACTCCCTTTGAGATAATTAACAAATTGTAGAGTCTTAAAATGGGCCATCAAACTAATAAATGCCAACAGTAAGGATGTCGTCGTTTAAGAAATACAGATTTAGAATATAACAAATAATCAAACAAGCGCATGACAATTCCCTACAAGAGGTCAAATTTAAACACAAATTTCAATTGCTCAGGGTTTATATCCTGCTTCTAACTGGGTAGTGAATGATAAAGGCCTTAATGGATGATGTGGTTACCTCTGCCAACTGATTTTAGCTTGGAAGCATATAAACGCTGGGCATTATCACGGATAGCCAGCTCCACCTACCAGCAAAAGAGAATCGTGAATCATGCAGCCAAAAAAAAAACAATGAACACTGAATTATGATATCATGTGAATTTGACCAAATTAAGTTTAGACCACGATAAATTAACTATTAAGATGGGAAGAACAATGACTCCAGGTATACAGCACAAAGTATGAACATATTAACAGTCACAGCAATTGCAAACTAGGATACCTGGGAATCGGTGATCTTGAAAACACGCTTCCAAGGTAAGAGGAAAGACGAAGCATCTCCGAACACAAGAGTTGAAACATATATCAGCTTCTGAAATGCCTGCACTGGAGACTCACTAACAATGGTCAAAGCCCTGAACCTCAATTATTCAAAAAAAGTGCAACAAGCTCAAAGTTTCAAGCAGAAAAGACCTACCCGACGCTGCTCTAGATCACCCTCACGGTCAGTCTCAAGCCTCTGTCTGAAAATTCGCCTACCAATCTGAAACCAAAAATTGCTAACAAGCTTGAGGTGGAGAAAGAAGTAGATACATTTGCTTTCACAAACAGATAAGTAAATAAAGACCCACCTCCATATGCATTGAAGCTGCTTCAGGATCATCAACGCCCAGAGAGTTTTTGAAGCTCACGATTGTCTCAACTTCGTCACCTTTAAGTTCTTCGGCTCCAGGAGGAAGAACAGAAGTGACAAAACGACAGTACAAATCACAGAGCTCGGCATTAAAAGCCTCGTCTTGCTTGCTCACACCATATCTGCAAAATTAACAAATTTTAAAATTCAATTCAATTAAACTCGCTGTAAATTGAAAAACCCCGTTGAGAATTTTGCTACTTGATTCTCACTTTCTTGCAATGCCTTCTATGTCCTCCTTCTTAACAGCCTTGGGATCGTCGACCCCAGCTACGTAATTGTGCAAATCGATGGCGGCGACTTCAGGAGCACAAGAGTTCAAAGCGTAAGCGGCAGCCCCACCGGCGGCTCCGAGCACTGCTGCACCGCCAAACGCTGCGTTTTGCGACTTGCTTAACCGGAGACCCAACCCGTAACCCGCAGCCACAGCACCGGCGATGACAATTGCCGAGGTCGCCAAACGGAGAGGCGGCGACAGCTTCTCGACGACGGGCTGGATGCCCGTGAGCTCTCTCTTGCCTCCGAATACATCGGGAGGCGGCGTTGACGTGGCGCCGGTTGATTGGTCCGAGGGGGTGGCTGAGTTTCGGGGAAATGAGACTCTGAAACGGCGTCGTCTGGTCTGTCCGGAGGTTGCGGCGGGGAGAGAAATGGGGTTGAGGAACGGCGAGTGGAGAACGGAACGCTGCGGTGTGAGGGTGGAGGGATTCATGGGTCCCTCTGTGATGGGGTAAAGGGGGACGACGTCGTTTACGGGGAGGGTGTGAGACTGGAGTGTGGATTTTCTAGGGTTTGGAATCGGAGGGTTATATAGGGTTTAACGGAAACCAGTGATGGAAGAAGATAACAGGGCGAAAGTGAAGATAGAGAGCCGAGGAAGAAGACAAAACGAAACAAATTATAGCTCTGCTACCGTGATCTACAACGTTAGGGTGTTTTGGGGTACCATGGGCTTTTAGCTGTGGACTTTACGCTAATTCTGAATGGGCTAAAAGTGTTGTTATGTTGAGGGCTTTTTCTGAAAGGGGCTATAGGTGGGCAAAATCCCACCCCTTCGAATTGGTCAAACGTTTAAACCGGCCAAACCAAAATAAACCAAGTGCTTTTGTTCGAACTTCAAATCGGACTAAAATAATTTTGATTTGGTTGAAATAAGAGTAGGCTCATAGTTAGGGTTCGAGACTTCAAAACGGTTTTGAAAAAAGTTAGGAAGTCAGGTTTTTTGGTTTGAGACTCGAATTTTGTGTTTGGAGGCTAAAATCAATTTTAGAAATACTAAAATAGGTTTTACAATATTTTTGGGTACTTAAAAGAATTTTCCAGAATTTTTAAACAACATAAACTATTTTTAAAATAGTTTTGGAAATTAAAAATAGTTTAGGAAATTAAAAATAGTTTTTCAAGTCCATAAAAATATTTAAAATAATTAAATACTATTTATTAAGTAATTTCTGAAATTAATGAAAATATTTCAATACTAATTATGCACTAAATAAATAATAATTAAAGGAATTAAATAATGTTAAGATATTACTTAATTAAAAATATTAAACTAAACAAACTAATCTGTACGAAAATATTTTTTTTAAAGTTCACAAAATAATTTAAAATAATTGATTACTATATACTGCGTAATTTATTAAATTAATTAAAAGATTTAAATACTAATTATTAACTAATTAAATTATAATTAGTAATTAAATTAATTAAATAAGACTAAGGTATTTTTAATTACACATATTAAACTTAAAAAACTATTTTTTATTAAATATAATATAATATAATATAATATATCAATATTCGAATATATTTAAAAAGTATAGGGGGTGATTGTACTATTTAAATATATAGTCCCGATCTCTTGGACCACAGGAGTCCAAGAGATTGTGGTCACCCACCGTGGGATATTAATCCAATGGTTCAAAAAGGTTTTTTTAAAATGAGTGCAAGAGTGAGTGAACCGTTGAATTTACATCCAACGGTGAGTGACCACAAATCTCTTGAACCCCTGTAGTCCAAGAGATCAGGACTGTTTAAATATATTACTCTTTAAAATAGTAACAAATTAGCAAGCCCAACTAACTAGGATTAAGTCCGGTTATGTCGTACATTGATATCAAAACCCTAATCGTAAAATATTGTATCAAGTTACATGAGTATCAAACCCTAATTGAGTCATAAGTGCCCTAGAGTCGACTTATGGTTAGGGTTTGATGCTTGAGAATTGTTTTGGAACAAGTTTGGAGGTTAGGTTTTTTTGGTTCAAGACTTGGATTCGGGTTTGGAGACTAAAATCATTTTTTGGAATACTAAAATAGTTTTTACAATATTTGTGGGTATTTAAAAGAATTTACAGGATTTTTAAATAATAGAAACTATTTAAAAATACTTTTGGAAATTAAAAATAGTTTTTCAAGTCCATAAAAGAGTTTTAAAGAATTAAATATTATTTCTTAAGTAATTTCTTAAATTAATTAGAATATTTAAATAATTATTATTCACTAAACAAAATAATTACAAACTAATTACTAATTAAAGTAATTAAATAAGGCTAAGATATTACTTAAATACAAATATTAAACTAAACAAACTAATTTGTACAAAATTTTAAAAATATAAATTCCACAAAATAATTAAAATAATTAAATACTATATATTGAGTAATTTATTAAAATAATTTAAATATTTAAATACTAATTATTCACTAAATAAATCAGAATTGAAGTATAATTAGTGAATAAAGTAATTAAATAAGGCTAATTTATTTCTTAATTTCAAATATTAAACTTTAAAAACTCATTTTGTTTTTATATAAATAAAAATAAAATATGCATATTTGAATAAATAAAAATAAATAATTGAATATATTTAAATCGTATAGCCGCGTAGCTGCACGTTTTAAATATTAATATTCAAAAAGTATAGCAGTCCGACTATACGCTTAAAATATATTCGAATAGTCAAATAATATAGGCGCGCGGCTGTACTCTTTAAATATATTCAAATTTTTTATTTATTATTTATTATTAATCTCTTATAGTTATGCTTAATCGATTAATTTTATGTAAATATTAAACTGTCACATTGTCATATAGTGTTACTAATCTACTCATATTATAACAAATGTACTTATTTATTAAAATCGTGCATATCAATTATACATCGATTAATAACATCGAATGGTAGTAGTACTCAAAAAAATTCTATGCTTCATCTTACACATTGATATCAGTTACTTGATTCAAAAACCAAAATTCATAACCCAATTCGTTCTCTATCTTTAGCGGTAAATTTTTTTCTCAATTATTATTATTAATTTACGATATAAAGTTTTTGTTGATGTGTGTAGTGCAAACGATAATCGAATATCATGCAATCCTAATTATTCATGTAACATGATTAAAATAAATAATATCTAACTTCTGTTTTTAATACAAACGATTATCTAAACAACAAAAGGAGGAATGTTTCTCTCTCACACACTATTAGCTTCCAACAAGATGTTATAAGGGTTCGAACTTAAGACTATTAACTTGCAAATCAATGTCATTTTTCATTAAGCTAGACCTTATCGATATATCTAACTCATTTTATTAATGCAACCCAAACATATATAAATTATCTATATATATAAAGCAAAAGGCAGAGAATGGTGAAACATTCAAAATACCAGAAAATGCCCTTGGTTAATGCAAACATTAAGAATTCAAATTATTAATTAAATGAGGATAATATGGTAAATTCACACTTTCTCATATTTAAAAAAATTAAAAGAAAAAGAAAAAGCAGATAATGGATCCTATTTTGATGGAACACAAATATCCATTATCTTTTTTAATTCTAAAATAAATTTAAATTTTTTTTAAAAAAAACCTCTCGCATGCGCGAAAGCGCGTACAGAAAGGCTAGTATAAATTAAGTTAATTTTTATTTTCTTTTTCGTCAAAGTTAGGAAGAAAAGAGTAGCCACGAAAGCCTTTTGTACTAGACTATACCGATTGACATAAGTTAAATTGACGAGGACAAAATAAATAAAAAACTCAAATTTAGCACAAAAATTTGCAGGTCCCAGAAGATTAGTACAAAATTCTGTACACCCACGAGTCACAAATAGTAGGAAGCCGTGGCCTGCTCTCCAAATTTCAAACATGGCTATCTCTTCTCTGCGACTCCCGTTCTCGCTGTGGCTTCCAAGGCTCCCAATTCAGAGCTTCCGTTTCTCAAAACCAATTTTACCCCTTAGATTGAACCTTATTTACTGCTCCTCCTCCATCTCCTCTACTGCTCAACAAACCTCAACCCACCTTGAGAAATGGCAATCCGTTCGAAAGAAGAAAGTGGTTCTCCGGGTCGGGTACGTCGGCTCCGATTACCGAGGTCCGTTTCAAATCTCACGATTTCTGTTGTTAATTTATTACATTAAAGTTCGATACTTTCATTGTGTTTTCCCTTTTTATATGCAAAGTTCAATATTTTATAGTTCTCTTATGTATTTGCTTTCAGGCTTGCAAATGCAACGAGACGAACATTCGTTATCTAGTAAGTTTCTTCATCCTTGCCCATGGAAAATTTTATTTTAGCTTGAAAATAACGAAAATTATTTATTTATTTATTGATTTTTATAAATTACTGATAGAGCAGATAAACCCCACAAATTTTGGATGAACTAGTGATGTTAAAAGACCATGCCATAAGAAATTGAACATTGAGTCATTGACATGTAACAGACATATTTGAATCAGCTTAGCATGCGTGGATGGGATATAGCTAAAAAGCATATTACAATTTTGAAATGTAGCTATTGAAAAAGAACTGGAAACAGCCATATTCAATGCCGGCGGTATCCGCGATAGTAATCTCGGGAACCTTAACAAGATTGCGTGGGCCAGAAGTAGCCGAACAGATAAAGGAGTAATGAAACTGACTTATAATGATTTCTGTTTGTTTGTTGCAACCTTATTGTTTGCTGCTGCATTCTATGAGGATGTTGGTTTTTGATATTTGTTGTGATGAAATTTATATTGTAGGTTCACTCATTAGCGACGATGATATCATTTAAAATGGAAATCCCTGAGAAAGCATGGGATGGAGACCCTTATGGCATTGCCCTTGTGAATCACATTAACTATTATCTTCCTCATAATATCAAAGTTTTTAGCATTTTGCCTGCGCAGAGGTGAGATAATTTGTTATTCACCTTTCTAATATAAATTGTAGAATACCATCAATAGGTATGAAATGAGTGAGAGATTTTGGTATTTAGACAGTGGAGTCACGACATGTTTTCCCTTGTTAGTGTGATAGTTGCAATTTGCAGACATTAGTTTAACCTAGATTTTCCTGAGATATCCCTTCTTGTTGTAATGACATGCACTTGCTTTTTCTCTACAAGTTTATTTATGGTAGTCAATTTGATTTCTTGTTTTTTTAGGAGCTTTGATCCTAGAAAGGAGTGTAATCTCCGCATGTATTCATACCTCCTTCCTGCTGATGTTATTGGAATCAAAAGCCACTTCAGCTCAGCAGAAATTGATTATCACATCTCAGACTTCAATAGTATACTAAATTGTTTCGAGGTGTGGTGTTTTTGTCTTCAAATTCATTTCCTTTATACCATTGTGATTCCTTCCAGCATCTAATTTAGTCGCTGTCTTGAGAAAAAAATTATTGAGTTGAACAGTCTGTGTCTGTCAATGCACTCTGCAGGGAGAACATCCTTTTCATAATTATACCATACGATCTAAATACAGGAGGAAGCTTCCTGTAAAAAAATCACGTAGACATGGAAGTGTGTCAATAACAGGGAGATCAACTGGAGAGGCATCAGCATCTGAGTCTGAGGAAAGTGATGTGGATGAAAATTTTGATGGAACAAATACACCAGAATCAGATGCCGAGGTACTGAACCAAAATTCTTCACCGTCTAGCAATAGTGAGGGGAACTTACGCAATGCTTGCGAGAAGCAGGGAGATGGTGGCAACGATCAAAGTGCTGGTTCAGTCATCCGTGCAAGATGGTTATATGAACCAGATGAAAGAGATAGAATAAGTGCTTCTCATTTCAGAAAGATTTTTCTCTGTTCTTGTGGGAAGCTAGAGAAATCGCTTGGACATGATTATGTTGAGCTTTCCATTTCGGGAGAGTCTTTCATGTTACATCAAGTAAGTCATTTTAATGTGACCCTGAAAATTCTTTAACACATGCATACACATGGTACAACAACCTTTCTAGTTCCTCTCGTCTGTATTTCAGATTTCACCTAAATAACTTAAGCTTCTTCTTCCTGTCATTTGGCTGCTTCTTACTTGGAGAACTAATTCAATAACAATAATCTTTATGTGCTTACCAGATTCGCAAAATGGTTGGAACTGCTGTGGCCATAAAGCGCAAGTTACTCCCAAGAGATATTTTGACATTATCACTGGCCATGTTCTCACGGATAATCCTACCACTTGCCCCATCTGAAGTTTTGTTTTTAAGAGGAAACAGATTTTCAATCAGAGGACGACCTGGAAATGTAACAAGGCCTGAAATGATGGCAATGGTTGAATCAGGAGAAATTATTAAGGCAGTTGACGAGTTCTACACATCTGTTATGTTGCCTGAAGTTTCAAAGTTCTTAGAACCTTCAGGATATCCTTGGAAAGAATGGGTTGAAAACTTAGATAGAAACACAGGCATTCCTGATGCAGAATTGGATGAAGTCAGGAATGCTTGGAAAGTGTGGAAAGAAAAGTTTGACAGTGTTGCACCAGTCCTAAACCAATGAGACAAGGTAGATGCTGATGATTGCACTGGATATTTTTTTCATGGCATGGTTACCAACTTATTTGTCCGTTGAAAATACTCCGAGGTAATACAAGCTCAAATGGGAGAGGTGAGACTGATAGCTTTCTTTAGTTTATGTTCTCTTGGGTGCCTTAACAAAATGAATATAATAAGGCTAGCGTGTGCAAAAAGTTAATTGATTGCTGGCTTTAATGTCTGTCATGAACATACTTTTACGGGCTTCAATGTTTTTGAAGGTATAATATGGTGAGATATCTTACACTCTAGATAGGGACTTGATAAGATGCTCTAAGGATTTAGGGAATGGATATGCAGAGTTGCAGGCCAAATTTCTAGTCAACTCAGTATCAAAGCATAATTCAATATTAAAATACAAAACCCCAAAAAGTTTTCACGAGCAGAATTTAGAAACGGAGATATTGATAGAAGCTTATATTTTTGTGCACTGTGGCTGTATGCAGGTGTAAAGGACTGTAAATTCCATCCAAGGAAGCCCCGGTTATTCACTGCTGGTGCTGACTTTTTAGGTGGATCTTCAGGTGTTGATCAGACTTTATTTCCATGGGGAGAGAAGAAAGGAAACCAAACTGCCTTTAGTAGGTCATACTGCACATTTATGGATCTCATTAGTTGGGTCTGGATTTCCTGTGCTTTAAAATATGTTTTTGAGTTGTTGAATTTTTGTACGTCTCATCTGCTCACAACTGTTTCTTTCATAATTTTGACATTATACAACTAATCTGTTTTTTCTTTCTTTTTTGGGTCAAAACAACTAATCTGTTTACCTTTCTATTTGATGCATATTTCGTTTGTGATTTATAGAACATAATACTTTAAATGTTGTTATTCTTCCAGAGCTTATGGTGTTTGATTAGCAATTAAAGTTGAAGGTAGTTCAGTTGGGTTTCAGGTCTCTCTTTAGGACAGACATTTTGTTGTTTACCATGCAGCTACTGCTTGATAGTCAACCACTGCATTAAGGGCATGGCAAAAGCTGCCAAGCTGGGCCATGTTCCTTTAGTTTGTGTAGCAAAACTTAGTGTTGTCCAATGTGATTTATAACCTGTATCTCTCAAATCGTAAATTCTTCATTGTATGATTTGTGTCATCTGCTGTTCTTTACCGAGATTTTCTTTCTGAAGTTTGCACTTGATTTTACCTCGAATTCTAAGGGCTATGCGGTCGATGGGCTTGAACCCTGGAGTGGAACCGACAATCATCCATCTGTGCGTGGGTGACTATGCCTAGCAAAACTCATGAGTGGAACAAAACCAAAATAGGGAGTGTCATGCATCAGGAGTATTTTTGACTTATTTCAGATTCTTAAAACCCAAAGACGTGGGAGCAGTAATCGTCCAATTTTGCCCAAAATTGGAGTGATGCTATTGTTGCGACCATCTCTTTGCTCACCCATCTTAAAAATAAAATTTTCAATGGGAAAATTCTATAGAACCCTCCCAATTTGATGATTACACCCATATAATCTTTCCCCTAAAATGCCCACTTTTTTCCCTTCACAAAATTTCTTTTCTTTCCCCTAATCTTCTGTAAAGGCAGCGATTAACAATGAGTTATGTGCAAAGTTTTATGGCCAAATCCATCTTTGATGTTTCTGACAGGAGAAGATTGAGAAACAAGTTGAGTTTTTCTCTTTTTCACACTCACGCACGTTTCAAAGTTGGATATTCAGGTCTCAAGAGAGGCACCTAAAGTTCCTATATTTCCAATAGGTGTTATATTTATGACATGCATGTATATGCCACCACCACCACCATGGTAATTAACGATTCTCATACTCTCAGCCATATAATATGTCACATGTTCCGTCCAAGAAAGCTCAAGTTCGAGTTTTAGCATTCATGTAATGTGTGTGAGTTTAGTATGTTATCGCTCCTTTCGATAGAAAAGATCCTCAAAATAATAAGGCACATGTTATTCAGATCACCTTTATTGATGGACTAACCATTCTTTTTGGTTGGCATTCATGAAAATATACATACGAAATGAATAATACTGAACTTTAAGGTACGAAAGGCCTTTCACCCCAACTACATTTTCCCTTTTCTACAAATTTGTGAAGAAGAAACAAAAGTGAGTGACAACGGATTCACATCAAAGTTTGCGTATTTTCTCCTATGCGGACGTCTGGACGTTATTATCTTATGGACACCATGTATTTTATACTATCTCTCCTTGCTTTCCTCCTCGTTCACATGGTAATAATGTGCGGACATCCGAATAAAAGAATGATTGTATATATATATATATATATATATATTTAAAAGCAAAGCAAATTCTCATCAGATATGCATGTAAGTTGGTTTTAAGTATTAGTTTTAGGGCTCTTTAGATATAGGCTATATGTCTCATCCATTCATAAACCAAGACAATTAATAAATCTGTAACCTATATATATATATATATATATATATATATGCTTGAGACAACCACTGATTTGGACGTACAAAAACATTAGGGGAGAGTGGAAAGAAGAAAAGAAAAACGGGAGAGAGAGAGAGAGAGAGAGAGAGAGAGAGAGAGAGAGAGAGAAAGAGAGAAAGAGGACATTAATTCTGAAAAAGGAAAGTAGAAAACGATGAGTTCAAGAATTGAGAGTCTGCTTGCATTATTATTCTTGTTGGGTAACTTCACTCCAGTTTTGAATGGCTTGCAACACCGCTTCTTTCACTGCCTGAGCATCTTTCTGGTCAGCACTTTGATTATCCTGCAACACCAAATTCAACAGAAAATAACACAATATTTGATCATCAAACATGTCAAAAATAAATTAACATATATATAAATAAATATATATATATATAGATGCCACGTTTGCGTAACTTTAATTGTCTGTTTCAATTGAGTACGTGCAGTGCTATATGTGCTGCATGTATATTATTCTTACATTAATTGTTCCAACTGCTTCTAGAAGAAAATTGTTGGAACAAGAAACCCTAGCTTGATGCACATCAAGGCCTAGCTCCTCAAAAGCTTCCAATATGAAAACAAGCAACCCACTGCAGCTCCTTTCAGCGAACAGCTTGATAAGAAAGCCTCCCTCTCGAGGCTCAACTTTGAGTTGCTGAAATGAATAAAACCCCTCAATTAATTGTTGAGTTAATTATATACAAATTACTTAAGCAAGGATATTTGGTGTGTATCCAGATTTTACCCACCGGGAAGGGATTTTGCGCCGCAGATGAGCTACGAGCTGCGGCAATGATCTCTTGATTCATTTGCTCCAGTTTTCGCTTTAAGTCTTGTATATACTTGGATGCATCCAATATAATTGAGGTTTTACTGTGCTGCACACATAGACACAAAAACACATGGAGACGAAGGTCAGGTCATAGTCATAGTCAGCCACAGAGACAGAGTCTTCCTGAATTTTAATTTTTATCCCTACCCTACGAGTAAAAGTCTAAGGAACTAATAATAAGGAGAAAGAGGGAATTCAAAGGGAGAAATAATACACACACACACACACACACACATAATACATCAAATTATATATGGATTAAAAATGAAGTGGGAATAACGAAATTAATAGAGACATATCAAGGTTGCAAAGAGCCTTAATTTGAAACCGGAGAAATTACAGACTCGGAATTCAGGTTTCAAGAAGATCAGATGAAGATAAGTGATAGAGTTATCTTTAATTTGTCCCACTAAAATAAACAATCCGTGTGAAGGAGGAATAATTATGTGTAGAGGAGAGAATGAGAGAGGCATGCAAAGCCAAGAACAAGAGATGCTTCAGATGATTACCGCATGGGAGTTAGAGATGGAACGAAGGGATTGCAGTTTCTTGGACACTGATGCTCTCTTCTGCACCTTGGACACCATGGCTTCTCTCTCTCTCTCTCTCTCTCTCTCTCTCTCTCTCTTGTTTCTTGCTGATGGCTATCTGTACTTATAAAGTGAAAAAAGAGTTGTGGAATGATTTAACCTTAACTACTCTATCTCTCTCTCTCTCTCTCTCTCTCTCTTTTTCTGTGAGGTATATAATTAAATATCTATCTTCAAGAATATATACTATTATAACAAATTGAAAAGAAATATATGTTTTGTGTAATACTAAAGAATTATATGTAATCTAAAACATTCATACACAAAATCTGTACATTGGGTTGATAGTGATGGATATTATTATTTTAATATTTTGCTGTTACAAGTTGAATTTATAGTCTAATTGAGATGAGGCTATAGAGATTGAATCCCATTTCAATTTACTCATTGATCAAAACATATTAATATATGTGATATATATCAAACTTAAACTGCGAGGCATATACTTATTTTTTAAAATTATTATGAATTTGGACCACAATTTAATTCAAGGAAGAAACTGTTTCACGGCATATATATGTAACCTAATAAATAAATCAAGATACTGATTTAGATAAAGATGAGTCCACTTGATATTTTCTCCTTTCCCATCATGGATATGGAAAATTGGAAACGTGGATACATGAAATTAGAAGCAATAATTGGATGTAGAAGAAGCATCGCGAAGGAGAAAGCTAGCTAGGAAGAGAAGAGAGGGTGTGTGGGGGCATGACATCTCTTGGAAATTATATATATACATGAAAGTTGAAACAGAAGTACATTTTGCATGGGAATGTATGTATTAGGAGAGCAAGAGTGATCGAGAGAGGGAGAGGGTGGTGGTGGGGTTACGTGAGAAGAAGGAATCTACTCGTGATTGGGACACCATCGAAAGTAGCAAAGGAAGCGTCAAACCATGCTCAGTTTTTGTGCTCTGAATGCCTCCAAACCTTCTTCACGGGCTCTCTCTCTCTCTCCAAAACCCCATTTGCCATTTCTTTGTTTTTACTTAATTCCTTTAAAAGTTGCCAATTTAATAGTACTAATGCATGCCTATCAAAACCAAATGTGTCGTATTCTCGTTAGTTGCATTCTTGCACAACATGCAAATCATACTCTCAAATCATAATTCACTTTATGACATAAATTGACCAACATTATTCCTATGGAAAATTTGAAATAATACTGCCAAAACTAAGCCATACACATGCATATATTGCATAGGGGGCCCAACCTGATGGCAATTATTTGTTTGTACCATTCATTCAGATATATATTCAACCATGCTCTCGACTAAAAGAAACCAGCAGCAACCAACCTACCTTCAACTAAATCGTCTTCCAAGGCCAAATGCTGCCATAAACACTGAGAATTGCAGCTCCGTCTCTGCTCACGATTTGTTAACATATGCATTTGTCTAATGGAAAGTCTTATAATAAAAAATATGAATAATTGATACTAGCTAGTTTCTGGCTCGCGAATCAGTACGTAGCTAGTTCATGTGTTAGCTGGAGCACTTGCTTTCAAGGTTGTTTGCATTCAACGTGTGGACAATCTGGTAACCATCTATTCACATGATTGCCTCAGCTTAATCATCAGAACCAAACAATTTACCCCATGCCATGCATGCACAGTTACCCCTTCCTCTTGTCCCTTTTGCATATATCCTTAAACACGCGCTCTACTTATTTCAGTGTTTTCATCTTTCATATATTATATATAGGGTCTTTCAACCACAATCTCTTTATATCTTATCCCCTCTACTCTTAATTTTGTGATATAAAAAATAGAGCTAATTACAGTTTAGTACTTTGTGGTTATAACTTTAAGACATGTTAGTACTTATCTTTTCAATTTTAACAATCACATATTCTGATCTTTTAAATTTGTTACAATGTGGTTCCGTTGTTAGGGTTTTCATCAGATCTCTCTGTTAGTTGCCTAGGTGGCACTGTGAGTCATGCATTTTTCAAAATTTTTAATTTTAAATTGATTAAAATATGAATAAAAATTAAAAACCAAATAAATTTCTCTCTCTCTCTCTCTCTCTTCCCAACTGTTTGTCGACAACCACAAACACCAATCTCCCTCACCCTCATCCCCAGCAAACCTCTCTCTCATCTCTGCCATATATTTGGATGGGCCTCTGATTGGAAAAACAACCTTTGCCTACATCTGCATGATTGCTTCAATGTCTTGTTGCTTGATCAAATCTGGGTATTTTTTATTGATGTAATTATTTTTTGGGGTTATTGATGGGTAGTGCTTGGTCGATGTGTGGCATAGTCAGTTTGTTAATTGTTAGTTAAGAAATTAATTTCTAACCGAATTGGTTAAGAAGAGCTTTACAGCTATATTAGGCAATTATGGTATCAAGAATGGCATGTTGAGAATATTGTATTGTTCTAATTTCAATAAAGAAATACTTGTTACTCTGTGTAATTCTAGGGTTAAGGTTGAAAGGGGTTTAACAGGTTAGGGCTATGAAGGTTGGTTGCCGGAGTGTGCTAGGTCGTGGAAGAGACGGTGGGTTGCGATAAGGTAGATGATGCCGTTTGGGTGGGTTGCAATAAGGTAGATGGGGGTGTTTGGCTGGGGGGACTAGGATAGGGTGGGTGTCGTGATTAATTTTTTGGCAAAGAGATGAAAGCATTTCACCAATTTCTCTCACCTTCCATCGCATCACAACCACCCATCGCCTCTTTCCCCCATGACCACCGCCCTCTAACCCCTAACGAACCTAAAACCCCAACCCAACAACCAACCCCCACCCCCGCGCCCCCAACAAGATTTCCCTTTGTTGTTGAGAAACCACCCCATAGAGCCCGCCCCCCTCCCACATTATGTTTTCACCAACAAACCCTCAAACCTAACCATAGATGCAAACAATGTTCTTTTTTTTTCTTTTCTTTTTTTTCCAATTTGTTGATGTTTGAATTTGCAGGGAGAGAAAGGGGTAGAGAGCAGAGAGAAAAGAGAGAGAGGGAGAGAGAGAGAGAGAGAGAGAGATGAAGACATGCAAATAAAGGGAAATTGGGGAGGGGGAGGGGTGGTTGCTGTTGAAAGGCGGTGGTCATAGTGGAAGGGGGGCTGTGGTATGGGTTTGATCGGGGGAATGCAGAGAGAGTGAGAGAGAGAGAGAGAGAAAAAAAATTTTTATAAAAAAAAAAAAAGAATTTATCATATTTTAATCAATTTCAAATAAAAAAAATGTGAGACCCATAGTGCCACGTAGGCAACTAACGGAGAGATCTGACGGAAACCTAACGGTGGAACCACATTGTAACAAATTTAAAAGACCGGGGTATGTGATTATTAAAATTGAAAAGATAGGGACTAACATGTTTTAAGGGTGTAACCACAGGGTACTAAACTGTAATTAACCCTAAAAAATACAACTTTATAGGGGAGCTTTAAAATTTGTAGTTCAATTCAAAGGTGATAAAGTTTTACCAAGGAGTTTGTAATTTAAGTGCTTTTAAAGCAGTTATCAATGTATCTGAGGTCATGTTCGATTCCTCCCATCTCAATATCACTTGTATAAAAATATGTGAAAATTTATAGACCCAAAATTGAAAAGTCATAAGAATTCCGAGATAAAGTGGACATGAAAAATACTGTACAATATATATATTGTTATTCTCTCATTCGGATGTTCTCATGTTATTATCGTGCGGATGTCATTGTAAATAGGGAGGAAACCAGAAATGAGTAGTAGAAAATACATAGCGTCTGCACGATAATAACGTCCAGATGTCTGCATAAGAGAATTCCTATATATTATATATATGCATATGCGTATAAGTTATGGTACATTTTGTAATTCAAGTACACACTGTTTTTTTCTATATTTCGTTTGCATCACTTTGTTTTCATTGATGCACCCAAACCAGATAAGTTTCCAATGTTACTTATATATATTATAATGCATTTGTCTCCATCTATTTGTAACAGATGAAATTTATAATTAGGGGGCACTTATTATTTCCAATGTAATAATCAAGCATGTGGATTCCAAACACCAAAAATTCCATTGTCAATATTATTTTTATGTCAAATCATGTCAACATCTCAAAATTCTATAACAGCTATGATATAACGTATATTTACCACGTAAATATATAGACACACAGTCCATCATGTACTGGAAAAAAAAAATATTATTATTGAAGTAAACATTGAGGGTGACTTGGTGCTTATCATCTGGGTAGTACTATTAACTAGAGAAAACTACAAAATTACAAACAGAAAAACACGTACGATTGTGTGCCTTTTAATTGTGCTTAATTGTATACATGTGAGGGTGATGCCTTTTAATGTATATTTCATACTGATCTCTATAATATGGTGAACAAAATTCACTTGAAATTTCGCTATTATAAAAATATTCTCTTATTAGATTGTTTAGCAATATAAGATGTAAGATTAACGAAATTATAAATCATTTCAGGTTAATTTGAGATATAATTTTGTGCATGTATAGTTTAGATTGATAGTCGGACAAAGGAGGCCACGACATTAACTCTCCAGTGATGCATATGAGCTGTAAATGTCTCTTATGTGAGTATATGACATAATAAGGCCATGTTAATAAGGTTGCCCTGTGACCTTTTGGTCTGAAGATGATTAATTTTGTCTAATATATATCCTGAGAAATTCCAGTTTCACCAAATATTCTTTCTCGTGACATATCCATACATTTTGTAACATTCCTAATTGGACAAGTTGCCCTAGCTCAGATTCCAGGGTACATTCTCAATGATATTATTCTTTCCAAATCCTACAGCAGTACACTTGCAATATTTGTCACATCCTTAGTTTGGATCATTTCTTAAATGCAACTAGCTATGGTGTGTGCATGTTCATTATTCAAGTACTGTATGTGTCACCATTATTAAGTGATAGTTTTCTCCTTGAAAATTAAATACATATAGACATATATACCATATATGATATAATTATTCTCATACACTGTTTTGCAGACAATAATAGATACAAGGTTTCTCGCATAGCTCACGTGAGTTTTTATATAGAAAGTACATTCACATGCAAATTATATCAATGACAACAAACAACATAAAGTTGATAGGAAAATGCCATGATATTGGAGAGAGAGAGAGAGAGAGAGAGAGAGAGAGAGAGAGAAAGCTTATAGTATCTGTTGGTCATCCAAAGAATTAATTCCTAAGCATAAGATAAACACCAAAGACAAAAGGTTTGGTTGGCACATACCTACAATACAAAGATAAATTGAGTGTTTATGACTCAAGAAAAAACACTATGCATGTTAGAGTAAAAATTAATTGGAATAATATGATCATTATCAACCCTTTTTTACTGGTTCCTCCTCTCTTCCAATGTCTGGTCAAGTTAAAGTGTTGCAGAAAAAAGTGGCAATGGTGGATAATGGTCTTGAGTAACAGATTAATAAATTCAAGTTCGAATTTTTATGGCACTTCGGCAGTGTGTGTGTGTGTGAGAAAACTCCCCTTTTCCTTCCTCATTTTGGCAACAAAATAAAAGAGTTGCACAAAAGTTATTCATGTGGATGTGGTTAAAGAAGCCATAGTTTGAGACATCAATTTGTACACTATATCCAAATTAAACATCTTAATGAATAAGTAATACCAAATTGAATTTTAGATCCTGACGCACCAACCAACATAACCAGTCCATATGGACACTTGTGAAATTGTGTTAAGAATTTGGGCTCATCAGGAAATATATGGGCCTCTTTCTTGAAAATATCACTTGAGCCTGAAAAGGATGCATTGGACACACTTTGCCTTAAATATTGGTGAGCCTGTATAAATTTGAATGGAATATGTGGCGATTTGATAATCACACCAAAAAATATTTGAATGGAATACTAATTACTTTAAATTCATCTAAAACAATGTCGGTTTGGATCGTATTTCTCCTATAATTAATGGGTTCTTATTGTTTTTTTTTTTTCATCCCAAAGTTAAAAGAAGGGAAAGGGAAAACTCTCGCATACGGGTATCATCTTGAATCCAAGACAACTTAAAAGCACACCTAAAACATGGGCCAATCCAACTAACACCCATTAATAATTAATCGGTTCATTTTCATATAATTATTTCTGCTTCCCCAGGAGGCTAGTTAAGAAGCAACAACAATACTCTGAACCACATACCTGACCTGAAAATTATTTTGTGCAGACAAACCCTTACCTGCTAGTACGGTGATATTAATGGAACTTTGAAATTTTGAGACAGAGGAAATTAATTAAATTTGTCATTCAATTCAAAAGCTACTCATTCAGCTAACTTTCCTTGAACACTATATAATATATAAAGAGTCACCCAGAAAAAGGTAACAAATATATAAATTTCCATTCCCACCAAATTAAAATGATGAGAAAAGTGTGAGCACAATACACAATTAATTCCCACCAATTAACTTGAACCGCATGCTGAAAAATACATTTTAAAAAAAATTAGGAAAATGCTGGGCCCATATGATCTTTTATATGGCTGCTAAAAAGGTGAATTTGCGAAACTGACAACTGATAATGAAGCTGATTGAAATATCTTTCCATTTGTCTAAATTCATTGTAACGTTGGATTTATCATTCTGAGTTTTTATTTTTGATATTAAATGTGAAGACAATATAACAGTCTGTGATTGATTCGTACATTCTGCTATCTCATTCTATGGAACTCTTGTGGCTAGATGAGCCTCTCATCTCGAAAGACTATTGTATAACCAAGAAAATTCTCTAACCACAAATACAAGACAAGTACAATCAAGAATTATTTCATACACACAAAAACATTATTAAAAAAGAAAAATGAAAATGTGAATATTATATAATAAAAAATATGAATAAATGAAAATGAATGATGCACCCAAGTAGTTAGGTTTTTTTTAACATGTACGTTGACCGTTAGTCGTGCGTTGTTGCTGTTGTTGTTTGATACTGGTGGAAATTAAAGCTGATTACTGGTCTGAAAATGACAAAGATATAGCAAGTATACATCATCCACATGTCACTCAAACGTATGCTGTGCTGTTGGGCAAAGAATGAGGCAAAAGTCTCTGTTATACAGCGTGCAAGACATGGCAAATGAAAAATGTTAAATTTGAATTTCACGGAATAATTTGATATTCGATTTGAACAATTTTCTTCTTTCGCATCTTATCATTTTACGGTCGCATAGTGATTTAACATATAGCGGTTGGGTGATGCTATAAATCCTCACTGCTGATGAGTCACAAGAGAATGAGAAATTGAAGTATTGGAAACTTCTATCAACCTCAACAATTCCTGGAAACAGGAAAATATTCAAATATGATCAACGGATGATGTGGACTTCAATTGGAATTCCCAACGAGACCAAGAGGAAAATATAATCAACTGAGAATGTGTTGGATTCCCATCCCACAACCCGTAGACGGACCCCACTGCAGGAGGGGTTAGCTTTAGTTATGGCGCTGAAGTTGCTTTGTCTGCAGCAAGAAGAAGACCATGTGCCTGATCTGATTGCCCGTTACGCTACATTTACTTCCTTACAGCACACGGAAGACAAAGTAAATAATCATCAAGCCCAGTTATATACTTCAACGTTTGTGAATTATATGACATATATATGTGTTTTGCCAAAATTATGTATGTTTATAAATTTTATTTTGATTTGAATCTAATTTAGTTCTGGACTATTACTTGTACCCACGTCAACATATGTTATATCATTAATCATGAGATATCATTCAATCTCTTATTATATATAGAATATCGAGTTTAGTTAGATACACCACGTCCACGTTGATAATATTTTTGTCAACTTTTTTATTTTACATGGAAAAAGTAATTCCGTGTAGTGGAGGGTTCTATTTATTTCTAATTGTATGAGCTCTTCTTGAGTAAGCATGAGCTAGCTTTGCATCATTTCGGGTTTACATGAGGACAGAGATAAGTGCCGTGCATCTTTCTTGCTCGTGTGGTTACTGCATTTCTGGTAGGACCCAACAACAAACTGAGTTTACCCTAACCCTATGTGATATGCATGATATATGTCGGGTTCAAATTCAAAAGTTTATTTTGCTATTTAAAAGGCATGGGCTTGCATGTGAGATTTGGAACACGGCCTGAGGACACTTGGTGTTTCGTGTGCATATGTGATATGTATTTTGATTTTTTATATAATATAAGTGATATTGAAAATGGGATAATCGAACTTAGGACTTTGGTCTTCCAATCAATCAATTTACATTTTTTCAAACCAAAAAAAAAAAAAAAAAACCAATCCATTTACATGTGCAATTTTTTTTTTATAACTTCAATAAAATTATATGTGCAAAACATGCAAGAAGCTTATAGTTCAAGTGATTAAGAGCATTTATCTTGTATCCGATGTCCTAAATTTGACCATATCCTCTTCCGTTATCGCTTATATAAAAATATAAATAAAAAAAAAAAACTATGCAAAGCATGTTTTTCCACATTAGTCAACAACAGTGACTTGTGTAAGAATTACTAATTATTTTTGAATTAAACGTTCCGAATTTGGAGTAAATAAATACAATAATTAACACCCCCTGCAAATCAGGAACGTCAGAGCAAAGATTTTTTTTTTTGGTCGTAAACGTCAAAACAAATATTTTTTTTCCTTGTGAGAAGCTTTAGTACGTAACTTAATTAGTTGATCTATAAGATTATGATGATTTACCCATACATTAATCTGAAAGCTATTGATTCGACATTAATTATCCATATATAATCTTGTCTTTCCGTTTGGAAATTCACATATAGTCATGTCATTGTTTGGGTCAAAGGTGAAATAAATACAGCACGATTTTTTACATTGGCAGCCAAATTATTCACTCTTATTCAAATACATGCTGCAACTGCATGTCATATTGTCTTTGATTTTGTGTTGCTTTAAGTGGAAATATATTGCATGAGTTTGATGTCGTCGATGGATCTCTCCGTAATTGTGTGTAGTGATTTTGACTTTTTTGTGAGTAATTGTAGTGGCACTTGTGGCCTTTATAGTTGTATTGCCCTTGTAGAGTAATTTATAAGGGTAGCCTCGATGTCGTTTGATAGAAAAAAGATAAAGAAGTTTTTATTTTCATTTTAAAACCAAGCCCTCTAGCCTATTATGTTGGAAAGTTCTTGTTATTTAGAACTATTGATTATGTAAATTTTCTCAGGATAATACTAGAGTAAAGCAATTTTGTCCATAATTTAGAAATTAAACGACATTACTGGTAAAATTATATGGGAAAATGGATATGATGCTACAAAACTTCTTAATAATAATACATGTGTAACAAACAACAAAGGTTGGTCATGAGCTAGCTACTACCTAAAGAGCTAGATCAACATCTAACTACCTCCTATACTGTAATTGCTTCTCTTTTCTTTTGTTTTGTCTTCCTTTTTGGGATGCAATAAATACCAACATGGCCAGTTTGTCATCCCTGTACACCAGCCATTAATGTTTCTAAAAAAAAAATTAAAAAAAAATAATAATAAACAGATTCTATGATTTTTGGGAGTAGAATTTTCGTGTTCGTGCAAAAAGCACTAAAGCTAGGCCAGTCCCAAGAAAGCAAAGAGAACCCCAGATGACGAAGTGCTTCTGTAGCAAGCCATTCCCATGCACCTCCCATCTTCTTGATTTCCTTCCTTGCGGTAACATAGCGGACAGTAGCCAAAACCAAAGGA
>NC_034014.1:3279409-3280314 GCF_000346465.2 Prunus persica
GAAAATATAATTTATTTTCCACTTGCTATGTTTAATCCTTTATTTTCTCCTTTGATGTATTTTGACTTTGTACGTATAACAATTTCAACCCATCATTACATGGAAAAACAAAGAAGGAAAAGTTCCAGGTTGATTTACTTCTAATTCAATGTCTCTTTCCTTTTTTTCAGGGAATAGCATCAATACTACAGTAGTATAGTCACATGGCACATCTTGTATACGTGTTATAATATGGGTAGACGGCATAGTTTATTTTTCCCTTTTTAGGGAATGGTATCAATAAATATCCACTTATATTATAACATGTGTATAAAATGTACCACGTGATCGTACTACCGTAATATTCTTTTTCTTTCAAAATCTTTTTCCCTTAACATTTTGGAAAAGAACTTAACTTAACATTGATTATGATTTGATATGATTTGGTTATTTATTTGTATATCAATTTGACTTATGATTTGAATTCTACTATAAACGTGTGAGAGTAATTTTGGCATCTTTGTGTGTGGAAAATATCATCGGCTATATTGCCTTTGGTTCTTGTTGTGGAAGGGGATGGTCTCACGTTTCCCTTCTCGCATATTGTTGGTAACCCACAAACAATATAATTTGTTTGTTTAATTGTACAGTATTGGTTCACGTTTCTCTACTTGCATACTATTGGAACATAGTTTTCCCTTTCATTTTTCATTGGTTTGTTTCTTCATGTATGATTACCTCTCAATAAGGTATTTGTTTGTTCTGGAGTTTTGACGCCGGTGGTGCAGGTGGGTTTTGATGCTGGTGTGGATGGGTTTTGACACCACCATTTCTGACGACAAATGTTATATATGCACTCGAACAAGTTCAAATGCCACTTCCCGCCTCAATGTTAGAAAAAGTTTTAAGTTCATACATGCCTTTCC
>NC_034014.1:3280414-3301465 GCF_000346465.2 Prunus persica
GATGTTACTATTTTAGTTTGGATCTAAGACATTCGATGAGTTACCCTATACGTTCACATCATAATAGTGCTGGTTGATGAGAGTTACATCGGAAACATAAAAAAGTAACATAAATTTTATTTTTGTTATTCTCCCAATTCCAATAAAATCGCACCTAGGTCTAGTTATAGTATGAGTTGGCGATCAGAACGTATACGGATAGAACTTATAGCGCGGTCTCGAAAAACAAGTAATTTTTGACGGGCCTTTATTCTTTTTTTAGGTTCATTAGGGTTTTTATCGGTGGGAACGTCCAGTTATTATGGTAGGAATTTTATATCTTTATTTCCTTCTCAGCAAATAATTTTTTTTCCACAAGGGATCGTGGGTGGGTTGTGTTTGTGGGTTTGTGGTTTTGTGGGAACATAAAAAAGATTGATTTCCTTTTCATCATGCATTATTTAGTGGTTGTAATCATACAATGTGGTTCTCCATCGACCACCACATTTACAATTAATGGTTTTTATGCGAATGTGATAGCTAGAATTTAGAAATATAAAAGCAACGAATTTAGAGATATTTAGTCATATACTTATTCTTAGTACTAAAACTATAAATAAATTTTACACCATTTAATTTCTACAAACAAACCCAAAAAATGACATGTGACCCTATTAAATTTAATTTTGATTATTTATCAAAGTATCACGTGTATCACAAAAATAATGCCTTTATTAGCCTTTGGCATCATATGGCTGTGGAATGAGCCGTGTGCAAACTGGTGGCTGCAGCTTCTTAAAGGCAAGTGATGGAGAAAGCCCATGTTAAGGTATATTCTACATTTAATCATATGTGACATCATCCATGATATACCATGTGGGCCAGCCAGCTCAAAATTTCACCCCATATCTAAAGAATGGGAATAGCCCATGTTCATCCAAACGGAAGCTTTAAAGAATGGCAGTGACAAATACTTGAGTTAGAAATCTTGAGAAGTATTCTTTTACGAGGAGTTTGTGACTTAGAAGTAATTGTCTATTCTCATTCCTCCCTTGGGTTTTTGGCATTTTCATAAGATTTTTTTAGGATGATTAATGCTCAGCTTCCTTTAAAGACTTCAAATTTGATCATCAATTATTAGATACATGCTACTCATATGATGAGGTGATTGTAAGGAGGGAGTAAGTACGCGTACGCCTTTTTCCGCCACTGAAGATTTTCTACTTTAAGGATATGCTATAATGTACCTATTAATAGCATATCTAGTGGCGATTATATGAGTTATGTTTATATCTAGCCACAAATGATAAAAATAGGAGTGAGGTTTATATTATGGAAAATGCCAGGGAGACCAACTTTAGATACCAACTTGTGTACCAACTTTCTAATAGAGTGTGGGACCTATTGTATTGGTGGGCTCCACATCTATTAGAGAGTTGGTACACAAGTTAGTATCTAAAGTTGGTCTCCCTAACATGACTCATTAGACGGCTCAATAGAAGCCCTCAAAACACCTTCTTAATATAGCCGTCTCATTATAAAAATTCACATGAATAAATCCCTTAAAATTGACGGAATTTCGACTTAAGACATTTGAAGTTCGGGTTATGTGGGGGCCAATTTAGGCCAAGCTCAAGCCCGAACTGGTGGTGGAGCATACAGGAAATGTGGCACAGGACCGTGTGTAGGTTCTAGCCACTCCAATGGGAGAGCGCCATATGGCAAGGCAAAAGTATTGTTTTGAGAGAGAGCATTCTTACGTTCATATTTCATTTAGCAGCGGTTTTCATTAATTTTTTTGTTAGGAGTGGTTTTCTTGGTCAAAAGAATTCATGAGTTACTTTCCTTTCCAAATAAGCCTAAGCCTCCCACTTTTTTTTTTGTTCCCACAATTGTATATATATTCAACATGGTCATCGAGTGACCGACATATTTTGGGACGGTGTGACCAACACATTCTAAAATGAGTAATAAATTGTGACTTTAGCCCCCGAGCCTCCTCATTACTAGAACAACAAAAATTGTGAGAGGCTATATTCGATGAATATCATTTTGGGAGGCCAAAATGACCTTGAAGTTCTAATATGTAACCTTACTGCTAGACATGCATTAAAAATATATTGCTTGTCTTCATTGTAAGGAGATACTCCTCTTTTTTGCGAATCATACTTTGACATATATGCAAAAATAATTTATAAAAAATATAAAAATAATTTTTTTGGCATACATGTCACATAGGCCCCGTCCTGAGATTTTGAAAGTCACAGTACGGACTCAAACCCAACTTGCCTACTAAAATCAAGGCATTGAATTCCAACTCAACCAAATACACACTTGTGCTATTCTCATGCACGCTCAAATATATATATAATATACACGTAAAAAAATTTCGGGCCCTTAAAAATCAGGGGACCTGTGCGGTGGCACTATTTACACACCCTCAAGGCCGCCCCTTGTCACACTGCCATTGATAGGAATATGAAACCCCTACTTACATGGTAAGGAGGGAAGTATTTTCCCTCTAAAAATAATTGGCCAATCGCTATTTTTGTGAGACCTCCTATTAGAGTTGGAAGCATTTTTATTCGCCACTTTAACTCAAGGTACACCATTACTATCCCTTCTCAACACCTGACGGGCTCGTTTGGTACATAGGACTGTCTTGGCATGGACTATGCTTAGGGACTGGCTTGACTTGACTTGGCTTGATCTAAGTTGGCTTGAATTGAATGTCAGGAGGTGTTGGTCTGGGATACCAATTTTTGGTCAGGCTACTAGGGCTGACAAACTTTTCTAATTTTTTGACTTTGGGTTCAACTTGGATTTCTAAATTTTGAAAGGCTTTTTCAATTTTAGAAATATTACTTGTTTCGGAAGACTCAGACTCAGAAGTATTTTCTTCTGCAAAAGCATCTAGTGTTTTAAGACCAGATTTCTCGGTTTTTTCAACTTTGACTGGGGTTAACTGAGCTAACATTTCTTCTATTTTTTTCATTGTAGGGGTGATCTTAAGGGTCGGGCTAGACCGAAGATCCTGGAACTGGACAATTGGTTTTTCAACTTTCGTTTTAGATTTGGTGTCTGGGGAACTAATCTTATCAATTTTGGTTTCAATTGTGTCTAACTGTTTTCCTATGACGATTAGACTCTGGTTCGTATAATTATTTTGCTCAAGAATCTTTCTATTACTGTCATTGCTTTCAAAGGTTTTGAAAGGAGTGACAGGAATAGACGCATTCTTATGCTCAATAATTATGGTTTCGACTGGAGGATGACTGGATTCAACGACAGACTTATCTGACATTTTCTACTTTTCTTTAGTCAATGTTTTTAGCTCACCATTTGACATATAACGGCTTTCAACAAAATCAAGGTAAAAAATTTCAACTTGGGCAGACCGCATGTAATCTTTCCAATCACTAAAGATTTCTAAGCGGCGTTGGGCTTCTGGATAGGCTTGATGGTAACTATCTCGTCTAGACTGGTTCTCAGGGGCTTTGAGATGTTTGTTTAGACGTGACCAATCAATTCTGAATTTTCTATTAAGGGTTCTTAACTGGTTGTCAACTGCAGCATAGTTTTCAACTACAAAATCAGACTGGGTCGGGGACTCAGGTGATTCTGGTGACTCAGGCTTGTTTTCTTGAACTGGAGCCTTGCCATAGCAGGGCTGGGTGACCTGAGAGGATTTTCTCAGGGACTCAAGCTTTAAATCAATTAAAGTTTTTTCTAGCTCTAGGTCTCGTTCTAGAGTAGAGGATGAGGCAATAAAGGAATGCCGAGCAGGGGAATGCCTTCGGGACTGACCAGGAGTTGGCAACTGATGTAACTGGACATTAGACTTTTTTAGAGGCTGGTTATCGAACCTAATCTTAACCGTGCCATCTAAGTATTGTTGGATGTAGTCTAAATTGTTTAAACTACGTTGGATCGGAGCTGGTTGGCTCTCGGTAACTAGGGTCCAATCTGTTGGAAGGGCAACTTCTGACCATTTAATGGTCTGGGGAACTTGTATATGGGCGTCTGAGGTATGACTCTGGATCAGGACTGTCTGATCCTTTGAGCTTTTGTTTAAGGCCTGGAAGTTCATGTTGGTTCCTGTGACCTTATAATAAATTCTATAAACTAATGCTAAAGGCTGGGTTCCTGGGAGGACATTATAACCTTCAGTCTTAATATTGAGAGTTAGGGTTCTCAATATATGCGGATCACTAAGGCTTACAGTGAAGTCTGGGTAAAAATCAAAATGAACTGGACCATTACACAAACTAGACTCAATGACTCCTAAAGTACTATCACTGAACGCGGTGAACCGGGCATCGCGTAAACAGAGAAGTATGGAGGCTTTTAATCCTAATCTGGTTAGGGGCTTAACGGCAACTTGAACAAGACCAATATGCAGGAAATTGTTTCCATCAGTCTTGTGCTTTTTAATTGACTCAAGGTTAAGCAACTGGCAAGTTTCATGTTCTTTACTAAGAGCGTAAACTTGTTCAACTGTTTTGACGTGTGTAACTTGTTCAACTGTTTTGACGTGTGTGGTGCTATTAAAACTGGAAGGCAACCAATGTTTCTTATAAATTTTTTGACTAGGGACTTTAGGAATGTTCCAATCTCTAAAGTCTAATTGTTCTTTGCAACTAGAATCATATTCAAATTGTTCTTCATTAACTATCTCTGGGAGTCGACTTATACTGGTTTTAGAACTGCTTGACTTACAGGAATTTGACCTAAGAAAACGACTCATGGCTACTCAAGTGTTTGACTCTTGCAGACTGAGGAAGAAGATAAACAGGGACTTCCTAGACTCACCGTTTACTCTACAAATAACCTATTAACCTTTCTCAATTTTCTGTCTCCTGCCCAGCACAAACGCCCTACCCTCGGGACTTACAGATCTAGCAAAAAGGACTCACGGGTCAGACCTTAGAGAAAGATGAACAGACGTGTGTATATGTATATTATAATACATACATGGGTATAATATATATATATATATTACATATATACATGTATACATGTATGCTATTATTATAATATTAATATGTATGTGTATATGAGTATATTATAATAATAATATATGTGTATATATCTATATGTATTTATATATATATTATATATGTATATATGTGTTTATATATATACATGTATATGTGTATATACATGTATATATGTACATTATAGTATATGTGTATGCAATAATAATAATAATAATAATAATAATAATAATAATAATAATAATAATAATAATAATAATAATAATAATAATAATAATAGTAATATATGTTATTAGTATTACAATATAATATATGCATCTTATACATTGGTGAACATAGGACTAGCTAATCCTTCCTTTTTACATAGGCTTAGTAGTCCCCTCCTAATGAGGTGTTTTTGGTGGGCCCGGTATTAGCAATCTCATATAAGACTAAAATTAAATAAAACAAACATGATACTAAATTTAGTCCAAGCCAGTCCAAGCCAAGACTGTGTACCAAACGACCCCGACAAGTGTCTATGAGGATAACCATAGTTCCGCAAATATAAAGCAAAAAGTTAATTATGGTTAGACCCATGAACATATGTCAAGTATTAAAAAAGATAGTAAGAATACACATTAAATTAAAATGATGAGTAAATATATTTTATATTAGGATTTGAAATGTTTACCCCTCTAATTGACGGGTGTGACTTATGACACAATTAGTGGGCAACGCCTTGGTTGGTGGATCCTACTTAGCTTCCCGTAACTGATCATTACCATGGACCTCCCTTAGTTAAATATTGACTTGGCCACTATGGCCTTTCTTTGAAAAATTGTAACATGAGATGAGATGATGTCATTGCTAGCTAGTGTTTAACCTTCAAAATTAAAAGTGGAAATACAGTTAAATATCTGGTTAGGTAGTTAATTTTTTTATTAGAATTCATGTGGAAGAATATAAGTCTTACAATGAAAATTTAACTAAATAAATGTTTAGGAAGGTTTTAACGAGGCCACTGTATCATGTCGCTCTTTGTACGTTTGTGGTTTTATGAATGAATTTTCATTATCAAAAAAATATAATGAATAGTTACACTATTAATATCATCGGAGCCTTTTGTGATAAAATTTCATATTTACTGAATTTTGTAAGTAATTAAATTAGATACAATAGAAATATTGTTAATAGTGGGTCGGTCCCGTCTTTCTAACATTTGACAATTCATACTTTGGGATTCAAACATAGCAAGGCTAGCTAGTGTTCCACTTGCTAGAAGTGTCTCTCACTTGGGAGGTGCAATCATGGTGAACACCTATAAAGCCATTTACTAAGTCAGAGATGTAGGCTTTTGCTTGTGCGTTAAAAAAGAAAAGAAAAGTAATATTAGCTTGTTCTTTTGCTTTCCCATTGGTGGTATTGGCATATTGCGTACACCAATTCAAGAAAAAATTTCCAATCTGATATAGTTAAGCTTGACATGAGGGGCTCTACCCCTTGCTTATTATGCTTCTTGATTAATTAATTAATTAATTAGGTCCACAGATGCAATGCAGCAGAGTTGACATAAAGTTACACCCAAGAAAAAAGTTGGGAGTCACTCTTCAATGCAGAAGACATGCATGCCCGATTTCTTAGTTTGGTGATGACCAGGTCGGCAAACGATCATGATAACTTGCTAGGAAATTCATCTCTCTTTCAGTAAACCAAACGCACCGCAAGGGCAAAAGATCAATATCAATACATGGAATGGGATTTTGCCAAACCAAGTATGCATAAGAATGAGATTTTGCTAAGTCGGGTGGCTCACACACGCAGGAGCCGGAGACTCTCAGAGACTCTCAGTTATTAATGTAATATATGGTTGGAAGTCTTCCACTAGCACGCGGACGACTGACCTAAACAAGGATGTATGCTGTTACATAGGATGGTAAGACCTCATTTACATCCCAGGGCAGTGGTGGTTCCACTACATAAACTACTTGTCGTGAATTCATTAAACACTGGAGCTCATAGCATGTAGAAAATTTACCAACAAAACCCTCAATCAAATATCTATCAATGCGTCAGAACATGTTGGATTAGACAATAGAAGGTTCATTTAACATTGGCCCATTGGGAAAAACCTCATAGGCTCTCTAGTGCAGATAGGAGACTACAAATATTAATTCAAGTAGAAATTTTAGAATACATGCATTTTCTTTTTCTTTAACTTGATAATTGTGGCAAATTACCGTTTGATTTAGTGGAATTCAGTCTCCACTTATTCACCATGAGTTCAAATTTTTTAGACGATAATTGTTGAGTCTAGTAAAATAACACATGTGGGTTAAGTCAGTTGGCCAAAACAGTGTGACTGTCCTTCTACACTCGATTTCGATCCATTTTCCCCTACATGACTTGTTTAGGATATCGAGTTGTCAAAAAAAATTTAAAATATAGTATGGACATGAGAAGACTTGAACTAGCCCAACCCATATTGCTGTTGTTTAGCCCAAGGCCATTTTAGTGGGCCTATCCCTACATCAACCCGACCCATTAACAGCCCGGCCCGTGCCGTCCATTTTCAGTTCAATCCTTAACTGCAGAATCCTCACCCGGCGAAAGCCTCTACAGAATCCACAGTACGCTGCTCGTCGTCAATTGCTTGGCTCCACTCAAAACCCTAATTCAAATTGCAGCTCAATATGGCCGTGGTCGGCGAAAGCTCTTCAGCTTTGGCTAAGTCTCCGGAAGACAAGCCGGTGATCGTTAGGGTTAAACGCAAAGCATTACAGTCTCCACTTGACGCTTTCTGTGAGTAGCGCTTTGTGTCCAGTTTTCTTCTTTCCATTTTGGTTGCCGAGAAACTGTAGGGAAATAGAAAATAAATTTGCTTGAATTTCTAAAAAACTGAAATTGCTGAATAATTTTTGGAACTTTTTTTTAATGTAGGGCTGGAAATCAATGAGAGGCCGCAGAAGCGTCCGTTACTGGATTTCGAGAACCTTTCAATGTCTGATTCAGCTGCAAAGGGTAAAAAATGTTGCTCTTATTTCTCTAGCATTGTCTTTTATGCATATGTGTGTGTACAAACACAGCATTTTTTGTTTTTTCTCTTTAATAATAATAATAATTTTAGTTGTGCTGAACAAAGAATGATGAGTAGTTGGATAATTTGATATTATAAGTAGACTATATTGCTAATGGATTATGATTCGGTCTGCGTAATCTGATTAGCTGGTGATGTCAAAGGTTCCATTTATTAGCAATCTACATTGTTGCTTTTTTTTCTTCTTCTTGTTTTTCCACTTATGGTTGTTTCCATTCAACTAGTGAAGGAATTTTTAGTTTTGGAGATTACGTAAGTAGATGGAAAGTTTTAGAACCCCAGGAATATTCAGTGCTGATTTCTTATATTTTTAATGCAGCAGAGGAATTGAAGACCAAGAAGGTTTTCGTGCAGCATGTGGAGACAGTAAGCAGCTTTCACACCACTGTTGATGTTGTGAAATCGTTCGTGGTGAGTATGGCAGTCCCCTGTTGATTTTGTTCTATAACTATTCTTGTTTTGTATACTGTTTCACACAAGCATGTGTTCAGGAGATGTAAGATGCTGTCTTTGATTCTCATGTTGCTACTACTAAGAAGTTGGGGAAATTGTCTCATTGTTTCTTTTAGGACCTAAATTCCGATGATGTGTGCGATCGTAAAACAAGGAATGAAGAACGCAAAGATACTTTTAAAAAGGAGAATGTAAGCTCCATGTCTCCTTCTCCTCCTGGTCTTATGCACTTTATTACAACTTTGCTTCTATTTACGAGCCTAAGATGACATGAACTTATACTTTCATTACCATTGTAACAGCAGAAACAAGATCAGATTTTGTCTAAAGCTAGACAGAAACAGGAGGTACGTGGCATAGTATATGTTATCTGTATAAATTAACCCACCAAGTAAAGTATTTGTTATCTCTTGTTCATGTGCTTCCAATAGTATGATTTGTTCTTTCATCTCTTAGAGGATAATGTTGCATTAAACTTTTTCATGCTCTGTGTTCTTTTTGTTTTGCTTATTGTCCATATGTTCTTAGTTCAATATTTTGCTTGTGATAATAATCATTGTCAGGCAGTGAGTTGCTAATAATGTGTTTCAAATTGGGATCATGAAACTCTAAATTCTATGCTAGTTCCCATGAGTTTTTTTATTAATTCATCTTCTAACAATCATGGAGTATTCTGAGCTTTGTCTATTTCTAAACCATTATTTAGGATAAATTCAAATCTTCCTACCCTTTAAGTTACATGCATCTAGTTAGATATATTTCTATATGTCAGATTGCCCAACTTTCTGATTCATTTTTCAGAGTTAAGATTGGTATTCTGAGGCAGTTGTACCACTACTAACCTTACACATTGAGAATAAGAAAGAAGAAATAATATGTATTTGGTGAAAGTTATTCTGTAATTTCTTCTTGGGTGCTGTCTTATTTCAAGTTCTTTCGGTTAGGTTGTCGCGAAAAATGCACGTTTCGAACAAATATGGAGGAGCAGAAAGGGAAACAAAGAAACATCACATGAGAAATTACATGAAATGTGTCATTTCTATGATGTTGTTCGTGTTGATGTTGAGGAAAGATCTAATGAGTTGCAACAGGAGGAGTAAGTTCTCTACTCATGAGCTCTTGTCCTTTTGTATTTCCAAGAGACTAGTTGAAAATAATACTCCCTATGTTTTTAATGCAGTGAGATATCTTTGGAGGACCAGAGGATGTTAAATAGTTACTTGCCTCTACTGAGAGAGTTCATTCCAAGTGCTGCTTCGGAGATTGAATCAGATTTATCTGCTAACAGCTCCAAACAAGGTTGTTTTTTACACGTAAATGACTTATTAGTGGCCTTGGGTGCTATCATCCACTTAATATTTGATATTAGTTGGAGCAAAGGTAGAAGAATAGGATTCTTAATAGCACATTGTCCTGGGTCTGCACTTGCAGTTGCTTCTTGTGGAGATGTATATATCAATTTCAGCTTTTTCATTATATTCTTAACTACTGTTTGATGGGTTCCTCTTATGTGTTGTGTAGCATCCGAAGATGGGTATGTATATGACTTGTATGCTGTGAAGGAGGAAATGGATATAGATACTGAAAATTCTTCAAAGTCATTTCCCTTGTAGGTATCTTTGTACTACATTGTTAAGTTTCAACCTTATTTCTTGCTGAAACTAACTAATAACTTTGATTCAGGGTACAAGTTGATGACGAGGATTTATATGACGGGCCTGATGAATCAGAATATGATACTGATGATTCTAATGGTGATCATAAATAATCTTTCATATATGCTATTTTTAAAAGTTCTCTATATTCAAGTTCTGACCAATTTTGGTGGTTTTCAGCTGAAAACAACCCGCTCAATGATTATCCGGAAGAGATATCTGAAGAGGAATCAGAGAGTGACACCTCCGATAATGAATCAGAAGAAAATGAGAGTTCCAGTGAAAAATCTTCAGAACCGAAGGGTTTAGAAGACAATGACTTTTTAGAAGATGATATGTATGATGGGAATGATGATGGTGATGACTTTGATTATGATGTTGATCAGAGTGATGATGGCGAAGATCGGAGATGGTCTTATAGGTGAACTTTGGCTTTTCTGTATCTGCTTTCATCTTTGTAGTTTTTGCTCCTGAACAAGCAAATCGTTGTAAAAGTCATGAATTAGTGGTTGCTTAGATATGTGAATATGAACTTCTTGTACATACTTGTGCTTTTAACATCCTGGATGGATCCAATAGCAGGGCTGTCGAAATAATTTTTTTAATGTCATTATATTGCAAAATTTTCAATTGTTTTGTCCATTGAGGAAGTGACGGATTTATGTGCTTGTTTTAGGGGCGGGTCGAGAATATAACATGAGAAAATTTTACTTCCTAATCTTATTTCATTACTTCACCCCTCCTTCAAGGATAAAAACTTACCTATTTAAAGACTGGTAAGTTCTTATCCTCCATGACTTTTTTGGGCTAATCCTAATGCCTTACCCATTTAATATTTTACTTCTTGGCGAACAAGGCGTCTTAATGAAAAAAATTCCAAAAATAAAAAGAATAAAAACAAAAAGAAGCAAATCCCTTTTATTTATTTTAGCAACACTTTCTTTATGTGATGAGGAGAGCAAAACTAGGAATCCTTGTTCGACAAGCATAGGGAAAGTCGTCTTGTGTATTCAATTTCCATCCTATATATATCACTCAACACTTTTTACCTCTTGTTTCAATTATACCTAAGATCTCTTTCCTCTCCACTTCAATTCTTCTCTGATCAAAAGGTATGGAATTTCTCACCGGTAACTTTCCTCTCTTGCCCTTTTGCCTCTTAAACTCTTCTTGGTAGTTCTTTCTTGATGTTTTTTTGGGGGGTTTTTGGACAAAATATTTTTGGTGCTTGTTGAATTTTCGTTCTAGCCTCTTGTATTTTGTGTGATTGAATTGGTCTCTTTCTGTGACGTTGTTGTTTGTTTGACTTGGGCTCCTTGCCTTGCAGTCTTAAGGTCTTCCTCTTTTCTGTACGTTCTAACAAATTCTTTGGTGTATCCAGAAAATTATTAGTGCTTTCGAGAACTTGCGCTTCTCATTCTTTTATAAATCAATTTGTCTTCCAATATATTTTGATGTTGAACTTGTCGGCTTAAAACCCTAGTTCGAAGCTAATTGGGTGTAGCCTAGTGGAAAAAGGCATTGATTTGCATACTAGTAGTCGCAGGTTGAACCCCAACGGCGCCGTGGTGTGCGTGTGAGAATCCTCCTTCCCCTTGTAGTTTAGACTATCCCTTACTTCAAAAAAAGAACCCTAGTTTGAATTATTTGAAACTTTTATACCAAAAAAAGATAATACTAAAACTTAGATGTTATTTGAGATTGAAATATGTTTTTCTGTGTCCTTTTAGGTTTTATTATTTATAATTGGTCTTTCTTGTTCAATAAATAATGAACTATTATTTTGTGACATTACTGTGATCAGGTTTTTACCAAGAAAACATGGCATCAAACGAATTTGCTCCTTGCACCTTAAGTCAGATGTTGGGGAAGACAGATCCATGGCAGAATAATCGTGTTCAAGATGTGTATCAAAAAATAATTCGGTAATATTTTTAGTCTACACTTGTTTTTTCAAACTACGATATATATATATATATATATATATTTTTTTTTTAAAGAGTTCTTTATTCATATTTTAATTTTATTTTTGAAGGTCTATTGTTAAGTCCATTGTCCGACTGGAGTTGAAAGGTATAATGCGTGGCCCTTTGGATGTTGACAATATACAACTCGATGAAAACTATGAAGCCAATATCCCAATTGCTGCAAATCCTGAAACTGTTTTGAGAAGTTATAGGCAAGAATTTGTACTTTTAATGGAAGCAATACTGGGGAAAAATCATAGAAGAACAGTAGAGCTATCGCATTTTTTTAACATGATCCGTTGCGAAAGGGAGTGGTACCGATTCGAACAAATAATTTACCATCCCCTTCTCCGGTCTCCGATGGAGAGGTTTCACTATTACATTGATGGTCTAAAGCATCTCCAGTATGTTCAATGTGCTGAAAACAAAAGCATCAAAGACTTGTTCACCATCCGATGGAATGAGAAAGTTGATATCAAAGGAGCTGTGGGTGGCTTGCAGGGTTTTCATGGTGTCTTGAATGAAAGAGAATATGAGGACAATGTGTGGGGTGCACTTGAATTCTCAAGCAATGCCTGTCTCGACGTTAATGATCATTTGTTCAATCAAGAATATCTGGTATATATTTATACAAATTATCTCTTTAATTTTTCTTATTTTTTATTAATTATAGAAGTTTATTATTATTACTACTAATATTATATTGGAATTATTGCAGACACAAAATGAAATGGAAGAAAAGCTTAGCTCGTTCTTCCCAAAACTGTTGTTGCAATTATATACTTTCTTGATTGAGCTCTATACTCATGTGGACTTGAGGTAATATATATGATTTCTATAGTTTTTCTCATATATACAATTTGCTTATCTTTTTTTTTTCAATTCCATTATATGGAAAAAAAAAATTTTATCGAAAATCGAATTTCCATTATTTTTTTTTTTACGTACATTTTTCTTAGTTGAGTTCTACTTTAACAGGGAACACATCAAGGAAGGAGAAGAAGAAACCTAGTTATAGCAGGCATGGAACTGATCAAGAAAGAAGACAAGATGATTTTATAGTTTCTTTCTTTCTTTTTATTTGGTCCTTTTTGAAAAGGATTTTCCTAGTTGGTCCTAAACGAATGAAAGGCTTGAGTAATTAATTATTCTCATTCATACGTTTGGTAAATAAGTTTTATAAATTATTACCAAAATATGTAGCTTTTTGCATATTATCAGTTTTCATAGCAATTCTGCCATCTTATATGTGAAAGTAAATCTACGAAGAAATTTCTGACCAAAAAATAAGAGCAGAGAATCTACAAAGAATTATAAAGGACATTTTCAAGATGTTCATGAATTTATTCAGGCTAAGCTCAATGCATGAATATAGTGGAATTGAGTCTCCAGGAGCAGAATGATGCTTCATGGACGATAATTTTTTTTTTTTTTTAAGAACAAGAATTTGCATTATTTATAATCTAGAATTTTTTTATAGCCAAAGTTAAGAAATGAGGGGAAAACTCACACACACGGATATCATGGAGGGTGGAATTTAGGGCCACTTGGGAGCACACCAAAGATCTGGGCCAATCCAACTAACAACCCCATTGGTCGTTACACTAGTGCCTCTAAAAGTATGATCAAATCTCACATCGCCCCAAAGAAGTTAAAATGGCCCACCTTACCTTCACCGTAAGGTCCATTAAATAATTTGTTAAAAACGCTGCCAGATGGCAAATGCAATTCTTTTCATTTTTCTTCAATGTGAGTACTTCGACATTTTCACAAACTACGTAGAAGGTTGTTAGAACCCCTTGTATTGTACATTTGGAATTAGCATGTAATCTGAATAAATAGAGCATATATAATTTGACTAGCTTCTTGATCTAAAATGAGGACAATTTTGGATTTATTTGAATATTTAATCATAAGAGGAGAAAAAAAAAGAGTTTTCATTTCAGTAAATAATGATTTGATAATAAAATAAAAAGAGTCAAGTAAAAGGATAAAATGGATATTATGGATTTTGATAGGTGGGTTACATTACATAAGTAAAATTATCATGGTTAGAGCCAGAATGAAGAATCCATTCAAAATATCAAATGAAGGTTGCCATGGCTTGACTCTAATCTATTCCACTCAATTCCCAAAATAACCTTGAGTAAAATGATGCGTAGAACTTTATCAAATGCCAAGACAATCACTAAACTTATACACCAGGGGCAAAGTCGTCAAGCAATAGTTTTGTTTCATCGAGTCCTGAAAAACGGGTTCAAAATCACAGAGTTTCTTCTCTCAGCAATTGTGCGAGCTTGTGGAAGAGTTGCTGCCATTAAAGAAGGCAAGCAATTTCATTGCACGGCGATCAAACATGGGTTCAATAGAGACATGATTCTAATGACGTCCCTTCTTGACATGTACTCTAAATGCAACAATATCACAGAAGCTCGGCTTGTATTTGATGAAATGCCTCAAAGAGATGTCATTGCCACCAACAGCATGATTTCTGGGTTGTGTTGGTCTCACTTAACACTGGAAGCAATTGAATTGTTTAGTAACATGTCAAGAAGAGACGCCGGGTCTTGGAATTCGTTGATTTCGGGTCTCGGTCATAACTCTGAAGGAAGAACAGGATTGGTTTTCTTTGAGAAAATGAGATTGGAGGGAGCTGAAGTTGATGTTATGACCATGGTTAGTGTTCTTTCAATCTGCTCCGATCTTGCAGCATTGAGTAATGGTAAACAATGTCATGGTTTGGTGATTAAGTATGGATTTGAGTTGGGGTATTTACCAGTTGGAAATGCTATTATTGACATGTATGCTAAATGTGGGTGCATGGAAGATGCCTGCTTATGTTTCAAAAACATGCCTTTAAAAAATGTAATTTCATGGACTGCTTTGATCACGGGTTATGGAAAACAAGGCCGGGGCTTAGAAGCTTTGGAGGCATTTGACACAATGGAAGTGGAAGGTGTTGCACCAAACAAAATCACATTCTTGGGTGCCTTGTATGCCTGTAGTCATGCTGGATTAGTACAAGAAGGATGGAGGGTTTTCAACACCATGGTACATAAGTACTCAATCGCACCCATGATGGAGCATTATACATGCATGGTGGATCTCCTAGTACGATCGAAGTGTTTCAGTGAGGCCTATAAGTTCATAGAGAGGATGCCTGTAAAGCCGGACACAAGGCTTCTCACAGCATTTTTAAGCTCATGCTGCTCCCACAAGAATTTGGAGCTAGCAAGGAGTGTTGGGAAGAAATTACTTGAATCAGCACCTGAAGAAGCAGGGGCCTATATGTTACTATCCAACTTCTATGGGCTTGTTGGGGACTTACAAGGTGTGGCAAAAGTGAGAAGATTGATGCTAGATAGAGGAATAAGAAAAGAGAAGGCATGTACCTGGATTGAGATTAACAAAACAGTTCACAGCTTTCAATCCGGAGACAGATCCCATCCCCTAAGCAATGAGATCTACAACTATTTACAACATCTATTTAAAAAGTTGAAAGCTAATGGGTATGTGCCAGACACAAGCATGGTCATGCAGAATGTGGATGAACAAACAAAGGAGGAGATAGTTCTTGGTCACAGTGAGAAACTGGCAATTGGTCTTGGCCTAATCAGCACACCTCCCGGTACCCGTATTGTTATAGTTAAGAATCTGAGAGTGTGTGTAGACTGTCATGTGGTAACTGGTCTAATTTCAAAGATTGAAGGGAGGGAGATTGTTGCTAGGGACTCAAACCGATTTCATCATTTCAAAGATGGACTATGCTCTTGTGAAAATCATTGGTGAGAGAGGTCAAATTGGAGGTTGACTCTCACATGCGTGTCTCCCCCTTTCTATGATCATTGTGAACCATTTGAAGATTATTGGTGAGAGAGGTCAAATTTGAAAACAGAATGCATCCATAATGGTTTGTTTTGTTGTCAAAGTTTCGAACTTTACAAGTTACAAACCAAGCAATGGCAAGACAAGGTCCCCTTAGGTTGGGAAACTTCAAAAACCCAAATATTGGTACCAGGCTCGGGTTTATTTATGCAACAAGAGGCACGTGTAGGAACACAAAAGGTCTAACCTTTGTTGGCTCTAAGAATCCCAATCTTTTGTCGTGTGAAATTGGTCTCTGCTCTCTCTCTCAAAATTTTGCTTTCTTCTTCGCTTCTTCTTCTTCTCTTCTCTATCTAAGATGAAACTTCAATTTTGCATTTCCTCTCTCTCACTGATTCCCAGCCCTAATTCCCAATTCTCCATGTTCTTCTTTTCCTGGGTCCAGAGACCCATCTCCTCATCCACACCATTAGCCATCACCAGCACCACCAACAACAGTAACTACAATTAAACAAAAACAACTCAGCAGCATCCTCCAACTCTGCTCGGGTCAGTCAAGAACAACAAAGATGATAATGACGACGAAGGAAGCACAGTTAGTGTAATGGGAGTTGTCCGGAGAAATGACAATGTGACGATGATCGTTCCTGCCCCTTAGCCGATCACGACAGGATGTCAGTGGGCCAAATGTATCTTTCCAGCTAGCCTTGAGGGTATTGTTTTGAGATGTGATGATGCATCAAAGAATGATGTCATACCAGTTTAGCAGTAAATTGAATAGCAAACTTATTTTAGGTATTGCTTGTATATTCTTTTCCTCTATTATTATTAATGATGTTAGTGATGGTTGTAGGAGTGAAGAAGTTGTGTTTATAGCAGATTAAGATGAGGGTGGTGGTGTTTATTCCTTTTAACATGGTATATAGTTTTCTTGGGTTTCCTTTCCCTTTCTAATTTTCTTCTAGGATTTGAAAGCTTTTGTAATTGGGTGGCTTGATGAAGTAGGTGATTTACATAGTATAGCACAACGGAAAAATTCCTAAAAATGATACACTTTTGAATTTTTAAACAATATAGCCGCCCGGCTATGCTTTTTAAATATACGAATATTTAAAGAGGATATAGTATACGAATATATATATATATATATATATGAATATTTAAAAATATATATATTTAAAGCATATTGCCTCGCGGCTATACTATTGAAATATATTTGAGTGCTTAAAAATATCTATTTAAGCATATAGTCGCGCAGTTAAAATCTTTAAATATATATGAATGTTTAAAAATATATATATTTAAAGAGTTTAGCCGGACGGCTATACTATTTAAATATATTCGAATGTTTAAAAATATCTATTTAAAGAGTATAGCACTCTTTACTATATACGAATGTTTAAAAAGAGTATAGCCGGGCGGCTATACTATTTCAATATATTTGAACTTTTTAAAATATCTATTTAAAGCGTATAGCCGGGCGGCTATACTATTTAAATATATGCGACTGTTTAAAAATATCTATTTAAAGAGTATAGCCGCACGGCTATACTTTTTAAATATGTACGAATGTTTAAAAATATCTATAAATAGTATAGCCGCGCGGCTATACTATTTAAATATGTACGAATGTTTAATAGTATAGCCGCCCGGCTGTACGGTTTAAATATATTCCAACATCTAAGGTCTCATCTTCCAATTGGGACCAAGTTGAGCTGGAAAATTCAGTTCCAAGTTACCAGCCTTCTCTTGTCTTTGAAAAAGTTCAAACAAAGCCGGCTGAAGAACCAGGCTCTGATTTTTTCCACCTCTCAGAACAAAACCCATTTGTTTCCACGCCAAATTCTAAAACCCAATTGTCTCAACACCAAATTATCTCTCTTTTGCTCTCAAAGTTTTGGTTTATCATGCTCTGGGATTCAAATGAATTCCTTGCTTCTGTAAATTGGTCACAACAACATGACTGACTCCATGGAAACATCAGTTCCTGTTCCCTGCACGAATTCACAAATCCCGGTCGATCTTTTTGTGTCCAAGAAACATCCTGGCTTGCCAAGTGGTGAATTGGGTTTCGTTGATTCTTCTGGTAACCCCGTTTACAAGGTCACTCGTCAATCTTTGACGTCTTCATCTAATAAGCGTGTGTTGCTTGACGCCGCCGGAAATCCTCGGTTTGCTTTGTGCCGTAACGATGTGAGTCTCCCCTCTGGCCTCTGTTTGTTTCCCGATAATGTTTTCCTTAAAACTTTTCTTGTTCTTTTGCTTTTTCCTTTTTGGTACTAATTTTTTCTTTTTGGGGAGTTGTAGAAGGGATGTTGGCAAGGATATAAGGGTGGTGATGCTGGGGAGAAGGACTTGGTGTTCAGAGTGAAGAGGACGAAAAGTAAACTTACCAGAACTGAGTTGGAGATTTTTCTTGTTGGTGAGAATTCAGCAGATTCAACCTGTGATTTCAAAGTGAAAGGCTTCCCTTACCAAAGATCTTGCACAATCTACATAGGCAATGACATAGTTGCTCAGGTATGATTGCTTTATGAGAGAGGGATACACATTTGAAATGACTGCTAGTTCATTCAAGTGAAAGAGTTGTATGAGTTGCTCTTGCATATGATTATTGGGTGAAGGGAATTTGTACTTCAAACTTGGTACACCTTTTAGGATTCTAACCAACAATGGGTCTTTGAAGACTGTTGCATGAAAGTTCATCAGCACAACTATTGTCTTTGTAGATGGCTTTTGCAACCCAGTTAATATACCATTGCTCTGGTCTATTATTTGGGAAAATTGAAATTATGGGATCAATGTAGTATCGTTGGATCAGCATCTTTCTTGAACCTAAATGGAGCCCTTTGCTTAGTTATTGTAATCAGGTTGAAGTTAACAAATTACTCACCATGGTGATATGAATGAACAAGTTCTCAGATCCCGTGTATAAAGATTTAAGCAAGCTCTTTGGTACTCGGTTATCATAGAAGAGTGTTGTGGTAACATGTTCATGAAATGTCTTGTTTAAGCATGCACATTCAAAGTTACTAGATATTACGGCTTTTGAACTTGCAAAGTGGTGAATCTAGCAGTCCAATAACACAGATATTTAGATATTTCTTTCATGAATCGTTTTGTTCTTAGAAATTTGTGTAAGGTGTTGTTTCTTGGTTATGTGATATAGTCTTATTTCTTTTGTTATGTCTTGTTGCAGACTAGTCTGATGTACAAATTGAACCAGCTTTTTCCAAAGAGGGGAAAGTTTCGATTGACTATATTTCCCGGATCTGTCGATCATGCTTTGGTTGCGGCCTTGATTGTAATATTTCTGGATTGATTGAGGATTATAGAAGAACTGGTATTCAAACAACTTTCAAATTCTCAACACCAAACGATGCCACAACGTAACTGGGGCACAGAATCAACAAGACATGAAGTAGTTAAAGCCCTGGTTATGATCTCTGCAATCATTTTTATCTCATTCTTAGATTATTTCATTTTATTGAGAACTATTATGCAGTGTGTGGTTTACATGAGCATCACTTACTAAGATCTATGGTTAATTAGTTTAGGGCCCGTTTGATAACCATTTCAATTTTAATTTTTAGTTTCAATTTTCATTTTTTGTGCTAGAGCAAAGAGGAAAATGAGAGTGAGGATGAGATTGAGAGAGAGGATGAGAGGTAGGAGTAACAAAGTGAAAACAAAATCTTGAAAGTGAAAACAATTTGAAGTAGATTTCTGTTTTTTGTTTTTGTTTTCAATTTTGTTACTCCTCCTTCTCATCCTCTCCTCTCATCTTCCCTCTCAATCCCATTTCCACTCCCATTCTCACTTCCATTCACCCTTTTTTTCTTCTATACTCTAGCACAAAACGGGCCTTGGGTTTTTGCTTTTCAAGTAAAGAAATTGCGATCTTTGTTGCAGGCTGCAAACCTTTATGATTTTTTGAAGTTTGCAACATGGGGCTTGGATCTTACAGGGGTCCAATGTGTTGGTGTATTTAAATTCCCTTGTGGTTCTCTCTTTTTGCAGTACTGGGATGTGTTCCTCAACCAAACCAGGACAAAAAGATATGAGCAAATGATCTTTCCCTCTCTCTTTTTGGATTGTTACTACAGAGATGAGAGCACGAGAGAATGGGAATATTTCCTGTTTTTGAAAAAAATTCTATTTAATCTCAAGTTCAACTGTCTAGAACAAACCAACCTAATGATCCAAAAATTCTGCAATGAAAAAAAAAACAGAGAAAGAAAAGTCCCAATATTATAATTGCACAAAAATATCACCACAGAAGGATTTCTATGAATATGTTTCCTTATATGTATTATTACTAGTCAACTTTTTTTATTTATTTCTATTTATGGGAGATGTTATCATTATGCAGTGTTAATAACAATTCTCTTTTTCTTTACTATTAGTACATCAAGATTCAACTAATTTTATAAGAGTTGTAACATAGACATGATTATAGATTTGGTGAATTTCCTTCAAATCTAAACTACTCTAAAGTACGAAAGGGAGGATCTAACTCTGGTGAAAGGGAGGGTCACATTGCCTTATCTAAGTGGTCTAATCCATGTATGCTAACAAGATTAGTTGCTCATGTTCTTCAACTTGTTAAGAAAAAAATCATAATTAACTTTGACATCAAGGAAGGAGTTTTGAAATAATAATGAATAAACATCAGATAATTATGACATTAGATAAATGTAATGATGATGAAACAGAGATTATGAAAGATGGGAGCCGATTCAATTAATTTATTGGCAAACACTATGAATCCTAAGCATTTAACTTTAAGATGATCTCAAATCCTACCTCATGAAAATGTTTTTTCCCCAACTTTTCTCACTCAAAATTTGAGTTTGCAACTTTATTATATTGCTTAAGAATGATTTAACTAACTTTTTGTTGTGGTTTTTTTTTTAGTTAATTTTTACTCGTACCTTTGTGATTTATTTTTTTGAACATTTTAAAATATATAAAAATAAAATAAAAATTCTACAAACACAATATTATTTCACTTAAAATGCATACAAGTACAACAACAACATTAAATAAAAACTAGCCTCCCTGCACGTGCTTCCTCGCGTGCGAGAGGCTTTTTAATC